>NW_027464600.1:2452500-2500000 GCF_043290135.1 Rhipicephalus microplus | reverse complement strand
TACATGAGTAGACGTTGGTATCAATATGTGGCACCAGCTACTCATCTTCTCATGCATAATAGTCGCCGGGATAGAGCAGTGAAGAAGACAACTATGAAAATAGATCCATGGGCGCACACTCACGCACTTAGTTCCAGTTTTTCAATACATAAATGCATTCGACCACCATTGAAGTTCGCAAAACACCAAATGTTCCCACAAACTAAACGTCTACACGCTACATAAAGGTTAGCCAATATGTAAAAGCCGAACAATAGGCGTTCAAAGAAAGCACTTTACCTGCAACAGTTACATTTACACAATGAAATGCTCCTCAAGCACGATAATAATAATGCACAATTGCAGTTTACGCTTTTCAAGTTCGGTGAACTTTGCCGTGACTGCACTCGTATTTTTCAAAGTTGTAATATTGACATGCTCTCGTGCTTATGCTGAGAAATCCGCGTCAGTTCAAGTAACTGCAACCCACAGTGTGCAAACTTATGTTGTATGCTAACTGTAAACCCACATTACAAGCGCATACACGTAAAACTGTTTTCCAAAGCAAACGCTTTAAAATCTCAGGCAAAGAGATTGGTAAGTATTCCGCGGCCATATTACGATGCACCTGATATTCTCCTATTTGAATAAACTATGAGCAACGGTTTCGTGCCATTGATGAAAGAACTACACTTTTCTTCACCATTTTCGTAGGAATGTTTTGTCCCTATAACCGATTCCTTGGGAGCACTGTTTAATCAATGAATCGCTTGTCACATACACCATTCCTAACCCGTTTTAGGCAATAATGAGAGTACCCATCACTTGTCGTTTCCAACGACATCAAGTTATTGACAAAATTTAAACTTGTCACACAAGCCATTTATTAAGTAACAACTTGAAATGGGTTATGAGTGTATAGTTCTATACTAGCAAAAGATACTGAATTGTATACCATCGCATAAGCGACGCTGTATGGCTGTTATGTTTTGCAGGAAAAAAAATACCCCTTGAAGGCGGCATCCTTAAAATACCACGAGAGGCGGCTCAAGCTTC
This sequence comes from Rhipicephalus microplus, assembly GCF_043290135.1. NCBI lineage: Eukaryota > Metazoa > Arthropoda > Arachnida > Ixodida > Ixodidae > Rhipicephalus > Rhipicephalus microplus. The sequence goes on along the minus strand of NW_027464600.1, from coordinate 2,498,965 downwards.
GAAGCTTATGTACGGTACCTCTTACAACATGCGAAAGTGGCTTAGTTAGTGCCGGATAGGCTCGGTTTGCATTAGCGGTGTCTAAATATGCATAGAACTTCATTTTCTCTTCATTTCTTCGGTTTCTGTTTCAATAGCCGCAAGTGACGCCCCGCCAACTACCGCGCAGTGGGTGACACGCCCGTCAGAGCGATCCCCATCCGGTGATGACCGCACCGAGCACACAGCGGCACTCGCTTGACAAGAGCCGCGGAATGGGGGACTATGTTGACACGTGTGCCGAGCAAACACACTCAGCCTGCTCTAGAAGAGACACACCACTGCGGTCACCGTCAGAACCAGACTTAATGTGACAGGCCTCAAAGCAAAGGAGATTCCCCCTTCTCGACTGTATGCTGGCTTCGGAAGCCTCGATAACGGATGATTGGCTTTACGCTTGTTCCCTAGTCTGATACCCACTAAAGCGGATCGATCGGCTAATAGACTGCGGAACGTCGAAACATGGTTTGATCAAACATAGACGTAAAAATGAAAAAGAAAAGGTATTTAATAAAAGAAATTTTTTCGCACTCTCATCCTTACTGCTTTCCTACCCGGGTTGAAAAAAAAGATTAACGTATGAAAAGCCCTTCCGCTGTTGCGAAGCTGGAAGCTAGCGGCGGCGGCTGCACGTCATTTTCGTGTCCATTCGCACTTGTGTGCACTTTTGGCACTCCTTCAATTCCCGCACTTTTTCCGAGGAACGACACCTTTTTGTCCCGTAGCGGGTACAAAGGGCCACTACTGATAACAGCGCGAGTGCCATCTCCACGTCACGAGACAAAAAGCAGTACAAAGGCTGGTGGGAAGTGCCGCCTCCAAATATCGAAACACTAGTTCAAGAGGCATCGCTGGTGGCGAGAAGGGTCGAAAATTGTTCTGCGCGTCGTTTCAATGAGAAGTGTGGTATCAAGAAGCTCGGGGACCCGAGAAATTTGCGAGCGATCAGGAAACACGCGTATAACCCAAGGCGCTCATGGGCTCTTGCACTCGCATTGTCACAAGACTCCCAAAAAATCGCAGCATATCCACGGAGTGAATGATGAGTGGGGCGAAGCGTCCGTCCATTCGTTCTTGCTTCTGTCCATCAGTGCGTCCTTCCGCGCTTCCGTCCACCCATTCGTCCGTGCGTCCATTCGTGCATCCGTCTATCTGTGCATCCGTCCGTCCATGCGTCCGTCCATCCGTACGTCCGTGCATCCATTCGTGCATTCGTCCGCCCGTTCATCCGTCCATTCGTCCATCCGTGCGTCCGTCTGTGCGTTCGTCCATACGTCCATGCGTCCGTCCATGCATCTGTCTGTCTTTCCATCCATCCGCGCATCCGTTTATGCATTCGTCTGCTTGTCTGTCCGTCCTTGCGTTCATCCGTTCGTCCATCTAGTGAACACTCCAGGTATACCGCCATCTTGCATCTTTTCACCATATATTGATAATATGTTTTGATCATATTGATTATATGAACACTGTTTGGTTCCCTCAATATGCCACTTATATCGCAAAGTTAGAACGGGTACAAAGGAAGGCCGTAAGGTTTATCTACAACAAGTATAAACGCACCGACTCGCCCACTAACCTTTTAGAATCTTGCGGTCTTTCTACGCTAGCGACAAGAGCAAAACTGGCACGATTAAAATTTCTACTGCTTCATAACCGCAGCTGCATTGATGCATCAAAATACATCTCCCTAGCAGAATCCAGAGAACTAAGTCACAAACATGCGTTCATCATTAGAGAATATACTTTTAACAACGATTGCTTTAAGCATTCATTCTTTCCCCTGTCAATAAGAGAATGGAATAGTCTAGATTCCTCGATTACCAGTACACAATCATTGCCACAGTTCACCTCAAAAATCGAGGACATGTTCTGCAAATAATTTTCCAGTTATCTTTTTCTCTTGTGATGAGCCGTATTATCGTTTTTAGCGGTTATTTTTGTGAAATAAATGTTCACGTTCAATTGCGCGTAAACGAATTTGTTTTGCTGGGTTCAATAACTGGTTCTAAGTTACCTAAGTGTGTATTTTCCTGGTGCATTGTTCCCAGTGCTCTTGTGTTTGTGTACAACTAGTGTTGTATTGTCTACTAGATAAGAACTGTCTTGTATGCCGTCTTTAAGTATTTACCCATTGTTCAGTGTTTGCATGAAATTAACGCCATTTTTTCAAAATGTACTTATTGAATTTTGTAAAGGTCCCTTTAGGCATTTCTGTCACTGCGTCTTCTTAGACGTTCTGGCAAATATGCTGCTGTACAAATGTGACACTGAAAACTGTATTATGCCTCCAAGAACTGATACTATTCTGCTTTGGTATCGTATGAAACTGGCAGCATCGAAAATAAATGAATAAACAAATAAAAAATAAATAAATAAATATAGAACTACCACCATTCAGCGGACATTCAAAGGACTAAACAAGAGGTGGCTACCTACTACTAGGCACTATACTCCTCCTCCTCCTCTTCCTCCTCCTCCTCCTCCTACTACTACTACACTATGACGACTACTACTACTACTACTACTACTACTACTACTACTATTACTACTACTACTACTACTAGTACTAATACTACATACATACATCGCAGAAGCACGACCCACGGCTACTAAAATCGAAATTTAGCGTAGGCCCCCCAAGGCGTCTTGGGTCGCTAGGAAAACGATGCAGATGCAGCGTTGTCCACGTCGTCACATAATTTGAATTTCGCCGCTTGTGGCACTCCTTGCGTTTGATCCAACGCCGCCTGCGTTTGCCCCAATTCTCAAACTGTGCTATTCGTCCGAATGCAAGAGCAACCTACGCAACGCAGCCTGCAACTTACGAAACGCAATGTCTTGAGCCCCTGATTGAGCCCCTGATGAAACTTTCTAATATTACCTTAGGTTTAACGTGCCCAAACCATGATATGTCTATGAGAGATGCCGTAGTGGAGGCCTCCGGAAATTTCAAGCATCTGGTGTTTCTTTTTTCAAGCATTTTAAGCAAACGCGTGCATCTTGTCCAGTGTGCCGTCGCGATTAACGATTCTTCGCGTGGCAGCGCTACGAGCGACCAGCGCGCCACAAATTCTGAGAAAAATTCCCCTAATCTTTCCAGAAATTTCGGGCCTCCGCGTGAAGCACCGTACGATTATCTCTCACGCCTCTCCGCGGCAAGTAACTTCAAACAGAACAGACTAGAACAAATGCAGTGATGCAAAGTGAGCGCTTCTACACACAACCCAGTTGCGTAGCGCCTTCATCTAAATGTAATCTTACATCCATATTAGCGTGCGCTCAGCAAAAAAAAAAGAAATAACAAGGCTGTACACTGCATCGTTTAGCACCTTTCCTTTCGGACTCAAGCAAATAGTGTGCCATGTTGTGTGCTCTGTTTACACTCCTGGACTTGATTCGTTTCCCGACAGGCGAAATGTGTATCCTAGGCGCCACCGATGAATGCACTGCACGCAAACAAATCGAATTAATGACCAGACGACTGCGGGAGACGTGACCGAAGGAAGATGCACGCCGCGGTGACTGAGGAGACAAAACTATAAAAGTTCGGTGCGCCGTTACTTCGGTGTTTGCCGAAACGCGCGTGGGCACGTGGCGGCCTCCCGTGGCGGCCTAGGTAACTACGTGCCTTGAATTACTCAAATCATCGAATGAACGTGCTTATGGGTATATGGCGCGGTTATAGGGGTATACGGAGAAGATGGAAACAAACAGCGTGAGCACGGCACAGGGATAAAATTACAGACGAGGGCGCTGAACTAATTCAGCGAACCAATTTTGAACTAGTTCAGTGCACTCGTCTGTCGTCCTTTCTCCGTCCCGGGTCCAGCGCTGCTTGGTTCCGTCTTCATCGTGTACCGTCCAGCCCCCATAGGCGCACTTCTGGGTACAAGGCGTCATTTGTGGAAAGAAAAGTTGGACCATCTCTCCGAAGATATGATGGGATGCGAATCAGCAGCTTTGCGCACGGGAGGCGTCACGGGCAGGACGGTGCTAACGCGTGTGCTGCGGTGAGCACTGAAAGATTCGTTTGAAGCGATGGCTGGCGTAGGTCTTGTAGGTTACACGTAGATACATGTTTCAACGCATACGTTAGGCGCGCGTCATGTTTATAGCACGTGAAACGACGAGTCGGCGGTGCAGCGAGCGGTGGTTGCGGCTGGTGTTGCGGGCGAACGGATGAGGCGGCAGCTGCAAGCGCGAGGGCGAGGGAGAGAGTGACGTCAGCGCGCACTATGGTGGGAGCGTGATGTCAACGCAGAGCAGCGGCGTGACCTACATGGCACCACGCCAACACCTGCGGCACGTGGCGCGTTCGTATGGAGGGACAGTGTTGCACAGGCTAGTCAAAGAGCTGCATCTAAAACGTGCCGAGAGAACCCGTTCGCATAAGCGAGGTATAGTCTACGCCACCTGAGGGAATTGAAGAAGCAAAGTGATGCATTCCCCAGTGAACAAATTGAAGCGGGAAGTGTACACAGCGTCTGCCTCATTTCACAAACAATTTTAGCGGCGACGCCATACAACGCGCTGCTGAACGTATGCTGGAGTACGGGTGTGCCATAATTCGGCATTCGGCGCACGTGCCCGCCAGCGCGGAAGCGAGGCGCAATCCTGGGGGATACGGCAACTCGATGCTGGAGCCGCCGAAGCCACTACTCGTCGTCGCGTATACGGTATTACTTCGCCTTCGTTTACTTTGGTGCAGTGCGCGTCATTCTTCCAAAAGATATGCGTCGGTACGATGCGATGCTTTTGCCATGGACACGCTTTTTACTATAGATTTCTCATATCCTGCTATCCAGCGTCGCGACGCAATTTCGGAAGAATATATGGGACCGTAGCTACGTCTTCCCCTCAGTGCACGAATTTCGAATACACGCTGCAACGGAATGAAGTCACGTATTTGGAGCGGAAGCTAGCTGGATTCACGAAAGATGTATATTGAACGCATACTGTTTGCGAGACCGAAACTTATGTAAAGAGTGAGGCACTATGAAAAAATCCATAACAAGAAAAGAAATTAATATTATGTAGAAGTAGTTTGGGTTGATTAACAAGCCCTGCTGGAAGGGTCAATAAAATGGTAAGGGATACTAATAGGAGCACGAACAAATACATAAGCAATGTAGGCAACCAAGCGGTGGCATGCAGCGTTCTCAAGTGCTGCATTACAGGTCCGTGAAACCTAAAAGAGCATACATACCTCTATGTGTGGTTCTGTGCTAAGGTATATAGAGGGCAAAACTCTATAATTTTTTGTTCTCATGATTGAGGACCACCTAAAATTTTGGGGCAAAATGGTAGATAGTAGGCTATATTGAGATGAAATAAAAAACAGTAGTTTTACTCAGAGCAGTCCTAATAATGCATGAAAATAAAAACATTCTTCCTGCGTCGATTCTCAGCGCCGAGAAGTTTGAGTCAAAACCACACACAATCACAAACACGACATGGATGTCCAAACTCCAAAAATAGAATCTCACGCTAAATCCAAGCATTGGCACATCTCCTAGACCTTCGGGCACGTCGTCATTGGCATTCTATCGCTCTGGGTTCCTCCCGCAGTTGCCGTAGCATTTCCCGTTCTCTAGTATGTTTCGCGTATTCGAGAAGTCTTCGGATCGCCGCCATCGCCTCGCAGCCATTTTAAGTTGCGGTGCCTGTAGCCTTCTTCATTTTTTAAGAGACCAGAAGTGAGAGGGTTTTACCCAATTTATGCGGCAGATATTTTTTTAAAATATGATGACAGTTTTATAGGCCGCGCTGGCACTGTTGCACTCTGCCCAAAATTACGTCTAGCTTAAACAACTTTGCGGTTAATAAGCAAAGATGAAAGCCTGTAAAATGCAACAAAACAGACAAACATACCTTCCAATTACAATCTGCTTGAGCGAAACATATCGTAATGCTTAATACAACAAAGAAGATCATGTAAAATTTTACTTAGGACCACTGAAGACTTGGACACTTGAATGCAGCCCTGTAAGATAATTTCACTGTATCGTTTATTTTAATGCCTTTCCGACTAGCCCAAGTGTTGTCTAATTAAAAGCATTGCCACAACCGCATTACATTAAACCATATTACATGTATGCTCTCGCGAATATCAATCGAAGGAAGGTGCAGCAGGCACGTGCCGACCGCCTCTGCGTAACCGCTTTCTCCCTCTCTCCACTCCATCTTTCATCTCCCCCATCCCCCTCTCATGCGCAGGGTAGCAAACCGGCTGCCTATAGGCTGGTTAACCTCCCTGCGGTTCCTTTCCTCCTATTTTCCTTCCTTCAGGATATTTGGAATAAATTCAATCTCACTCACTCACCCACTAACTCCACGTGACATCTAAACTCACTCCGCGATTTCATTGACACCACATCGACTCACACAACTGCGCCTCAAATTTAGCTCGGGCAAAGCATAAAACAAGGACGCGTTACGTGGCCAGAGACATGTCTATGGGACAAGTAAAGAGCTAGTGTTTATAGCTCCTGACACACACACAGAGGGCGAGATAGAGAGAGACAGAGAGAATGCAGTAAGTTTAACCAAACGATATTGCCAGTCGACTACCGTGTTCTTAACGAGGTAGAGAGGGTGACGAATAGTAAAATGGGGGAAGAGTCCATGGTGACACTACAAGGTCGTTATGATTACGGCAATGTCCTACGATAAACAAGTACGCTACGTTTTCTCGGCCAATCCCTTGGAGTGGGTATTTGCCACATTTTAAAGGAATCAAATCAAGTGGATGATTGCTTAGTGCACAACAAGTATGATGATTTGCGGCGTAGTGGGTACCCTTAAAGTGTGCTTGTGGTAGTTACCCAAATAGAGTTTTAAGAAGGTTCTGAAAGGCCGCTTTTTCAGCTTTTGCTGTGACTGTGCTGCGTGTTCAGCACAGGCCTAGCAGTTTTTTTTACATGCGTTATCTACACGTTCACTTGGAAACACCAAACATCATCATCATCATCATCATTCTGAACATTCTTGCCATGACATCTCCTCAGAGAGTGCGTGAAAGAAAAGGAACAATTTTTTTTTCTTGCAGTGCTTCCAACACTATGTCTTTTGGCCGTAGGAATTTAGCGTATTTTCGCCCAAACGACAAACAACAGTCCTGCGTTCAGAATAAAGACTTTCTTCTTTTACAAGAAAATTTGGCAGTGCCGCCTACACAACTGTTGCGGTCTTCAAGTTCATCCCGCGTGAGTGCTTGATTTGTCTCAGCGAACGAAATAAACAGCTTGCTCGCTGTGCTGTCAATGCGAGAGTTGCCAATGTGCCATAGAAATTGTCATGTATTATCATTTACAGCTAAAACACGTCGTCGAGGTAAATATCCCTGTTTTTCAAGCGTAAAAGTGTGGTGAATTGCTTGTACAGACCTTTTCTGAAATACCAAAAGTGTCACTTGTAAAGCGTGCTTTGCTACACAGCTAGCCTGTGTGCAAGGAAGCTAACTTCATACACAAAAAGGAACATCAGAGTTTGCTCGGCCTAGCAGTCACACTTTTTTTTTGTAGCCATTATTTGTCCTCTTACTTCCTACAAAATCGAAGACACTTTCAACAGAACCTTATCTGAATTCTCCAATAATGCTAGCAGGCGTTACTACAAACAGAATGATGCACGACTTTGATTTTCACGATTTCAGTTTTCACAGCGGCGGAACGTAATGAGATATCAATGTGAAATGAGTGAGAAACAAAACAAATTTAAACAAAGCTCTCATGCGAGACACAAAGAATAAGAGGTACTTTGCTTCAAGATGCATTGCTGCTGCCACGTTCAGTTCGAGAAAAACAGCAATGAAGCATGTACCGAGCCAAATAGCTCCCACGCCCTGCATCCTATTTGCATTGCTGTCCACATGCTTGGCTTTCATTATCAGTAAAGATGGATATTGTGGTCTGATATTCAGTACATCATTTTTCGTGAAACGTTTTTTATTCCCCAAAAGTGGAACCACTCCAAACTACAACGAAAAACGCATGTGGTTCAGAGGGTCATTGGCTTAACGCGGCAAGCCAAATCCAGTGAGTCAAGACAAGTGTATCAAAGAGCAAAGACGCCATTAAGTCCAGCCATTAGCAACAAACTATTGCTTTTGATAATCCTTTTCTCGTCGCTTTTCATAGTCTTCATTCAATAAACCCTGAGCACCGAAAGAAGCACATAGGGGGACCTATTTGTTCGTAAACTCCAGCATATAAGGACGCCACTGCGGTCTTTCCCGAGAAGATGTGTGTTCACCTGGTGTACGAAAACTCGAAAACTACCATGCCCCTCCACTTCCCATTACACTGTCCCCGTACCTCACGCAACTCGCATCGGCTATGCAATGCAGGCCCGATTTTATAAATGCGGGCACATCGTTCCATCGCATCGCCTCTATTCCGTTTCAAGGAAAGAAAGACGAGAGTTGGAGAGGCCTCTATCTACTTCGTTCTCGTCTACATCTTCATATATACTTTCATTTTCGCCACCTATTTTGAATCCTCGGCTTTGCATTTATTTACGCCCATTCAATGATTCGCCCTCACCACGCTCCAGATGTTCCGTTCTATCTCCCTTTATCTAGTTCACCCATTTTACCTTCGTAAACTCAAGTTCACTTTTGTGATTTTTGTTTTTCTCTGTCTATCTCTGTCCCCAGTCCATTTTGCCGCATTTCGCATTAAACCTGAAGTCAGAAAACGCGCTTCCGCTCGGGGGCCCGGAAACCGCCACTCGGAAAACTAATTTCCTCATGGTAATGGCCGCTGGCTCCATCGAGCGACGACTGCTGCCAACACCATGCGAGGTCACCTCGGTGCACCCTTACAAAGTCACGCCCTGTGTAGTTCATGGCACCACCATTCCCATTCTTTCAGCCACGCTATCACCTCCTACAATACGAGTTCTTCGCTCTCAAACGGCATTGGAGCGTCTGGATTCATATTTCTTCTTTACTGCCTGATAGCACTGCATTGCTTGCGCAACACATTATGGTTCCCCGTTTAGATTAACACACTTTATTTGGAAAAGTCATTACTCACCTGCTTATAATCTAATCCACGTGAGAAACTTCGGGTGAGAAGGAGTATGAATACCAGCAAAAACTGAGATCCAGTGGCTCCCAATGCAATAAGCATTCCGTTTGTATACGGTGTGGGCTACTCAACAGCAACGTTCATTTAGCTCAGTTTAGCGACTGCCTGCAATTTGTTTTCTCATCTGATCCCCGCGTATCGGCGTCTCTGATAATCGTATCATGGTTTTGGGACGTTAAACCCCACAAATCAATCAATGATCCCAGCGTATCGACGTCTTGTAAGCACTCTGGTACAGATTGGACAACTCCAACTACCTGTTTGCGTGTAAAGTGGAAAGAACTTTCCTTTGGGTAGAGAAGTCTTGTCACTGTGAAGCAGTGCCCAGTAATGGCAAGATGAATGATGTAGTGCTTCACGAGTACAATACTACTACAGGCTTCAGAATAGCAGGTAAGTGTTGCTTCTGAGATGTGCTAGTAGGGAAGTATAGGGTAGACACATCACGAGCATGTTGAGCTAAGACTCACCTTGGCAGCAAAATTCAATTGGGCCCTTATGAATTCGCTTTAGATGACTTGAATTGTGAAGCCAACATAAGTCCATCTTTTATCGTGCGCCTTTTGTGACGCGGTAAGTGTTTCGCTGCTACAATACACGACTTTCGAGAAGCTCTGTCCCTGCCAAGACTGCATTGTTAAAACGACACGCCGACAAGCTGGCAAGAAAAAACAACGACCCAGGCGTGACGACGCGAGCCACTCCATCATGTGAACGTTCCTGTGAATGTTCAACTTCGACAAGATCATTCACTTCCTTCAAGAGAAGTTGTTAATTTTTACTGAAATTCTACTTCTATTGCCGCAGTCATGACTGTCCATGCAAATGAACGCATCTGTAAATCTGCTTTATCTTCTTTTTTTCAATGAAAGCCGAGTAAAACAAAAATGTATACTCGCGCACGCTCGACAACTTTCGTCTGACCCAAAACCCTCACTTAGGCGTCAATTAAAAAAAATGTTGAATGAGTAAGAATCAAAATAACAGCACCGAAATCGCTGAATTTTTGAAATACGTGACATCTGTTCGATGATTTGAACTGACACAGGCAAACATCTTCTTGTTTACTGATTTGTGGGAAAGTACCGACACCTCTAACCAAAGCCAAATAAGGATATGCGATGCAATTAAAAGCAAATAAAAACAAGGCACGAGTGACCAATCGCCACGTAAGTGAAACACTCGCAGAGGAAAGGGTTAGCAGTAGGTATTCGGAAAAAAGCATTAAAGGAGCAGAGTTTCGTGGCATCTGATTCTCGAGGGGGTATTTAATTCAAGTTGGTGCGTCACTGGAAGTGCCGTCGGGTCCCGGGAACTAATTAAAACTGGTCTGCTTTAGTCTGCGTGCGTTCGGGCTTCTACAGAGCTGCCATAAAAAGACAGCGCAAAAGTACTGAAGACTACTGACCGTGACGTCAACCTGACACTTTTGTTGTCAATATCTTTTCGGCAAGACGAAAAGTTCGCCACGACGGGTACGTTAGGAAAGAGCGAAAACATTTTCTTCTTCATTTCGAAACCGTGCACACAGAGGCGTGCTTCGAGCTTGCATCATCAGAGATGGCGAAGTTCTTGAACAAATAGTAAACGTATCGAGACGACGTTTGACAAACGAAAAAAAAAGGACAGTCGCCAGGCAAAAAGAGCATACGCAATAACCATCACTATCGTACTGTTACTTTTAGCCTAAAAGAGGCAAAAATATAACGTGATAAATTATATAAGCTAATGCTAATAAGACATATATTCAAGGGTGTATAGAGACTTGACGAGCTGGCGATAAGTCGCCGAACAAAAAAATGTCGGTGGCATCGATGTCGCAGAGACGCATGTCTTGCCGAAGGAAGAAGCTGCTCACGCCGAAAGTCACTGCTATCGTGTGAGCTCACTCGCGTCTAATAACGCAAAACAAGTTAAATTGAATCCCTTCGTATTTTCCACCGTCGAAAAAGACTCTTCCAACAGTTCTATCCAACGATCTGCTTGAGATCACAATGGACGAATGGGCGGGTGTTCGTCAGTGCTTGAAACATTTTCAATAGCCGAGCCAGATACTCTCATAACAATAATTTTAGATAATCGTTGGGGTTTAACGTCCCAAAACCACCATGACAGAAGCCGCAGTGGAAGGCTCCGGAAATTTAGACCACTTGGGATTCTTTTAACGTGCACCTAAAATTGAAGCACATGGGTCGCAAGCATTTTTGCCTCCATCGAAAATGCAGCCGCCCCGACCTGAACTTAATCCCACGACCTGCGGGTCGGCAGCCGAGTGCCTTAGCCACTGGGCCACCATGGCGGGTTACTTTCATAAAACACAAATTGATTTGGATGCACTTAACATTCTTTCACGTAAATTTCGGTGAACGTAAAAATTAGAATACGACCAAAGTTTCCAAGAGGCACGGCATGCCCATAGTAACGTGCTACATGAGCTGTTAATATGCAAAATTCTGTTCATGATAAATAAATCTGAGTTAAATACGAAGAAGCTTTATTGTTGGGACAGTAATTAGGCTCGCTCAAGCTAAACAGGCGTTCAAAAATAATGCAAGTAGCGCTGTTGAAAACGAGAGCGTTTCAACACGTCTTCCTAGAAAAAAGACAAATAAAGTGGTGACAGCTTTTCTTCTCACTTGACTTATCAAACGTTAATCAATACAACTAAATATCAGGAAAAAACACAAGCAACGAGAACGCAATAAAAATGATTCTGAAGAAACATGTAGCCTTCGTGGTGGTGCAGTATAGGTTTCCGCTGCTCAGTTACTACGACTCATACAAGCAGGTTGCCTTTTGCTTCTGTGCAGCCCCGGATGCACTATTCAGCGCCCACTCTCGCTTGCAAAAATATATATGTTACTTTTATGAAGAGAAAGATCTGTGGAAATTGGTTGAGCGGAATACCATGCGTAACTAAGGGCTTCATTCCCTTGCTACCTACTTTGTGTTATGCTTCAGTCCGAAAAGCTAGTCGCGAAAGCAAAGAAACTATTTCTGCGGATACTATTTGAAGAGGTTCCCTTTTTTCATATTAGCTGCCGGAGCGACACCATCAATCTTGCTTAGTCAGTCACGTGAAATAGGTTTTTCAAAATTAAAGTTTAGACGAACTAAGGTGTGAGCTTATATTTGCTAGTTTCTTGTCTCCACAAAGACTACCAGCACCTGCAACTGGCACTTTCATTGCGCTTCATAAGTGGAACGAGTGGGGGAGTTTCCGCACGTAACGTGTAGGTTACGCATCTGGGAGCATGAAATGCGCCTAATGCGTGCGCCTAAAATACGCGGAAGTTAGTGAAAGCGGTGTGAAAGGCGTTGCCTTAATGTGGGCCACCAACCAGACTTTCAGAGGCGGTTCACTTCCTGTCGAAAAGGTTTACGAACCAGCGTAAAAATGTGAACCAAAATTACGAAGTGGTGTGTGTGGCGGGGGCTAGTGTATGGGAGTGTTTCTGTGATTTAAAGAGCGCTGAAAACGTGGTCAGAGGCAAGTATTCAACGTCGACAGAATGCTTCTTAATTACTTAATTAGCAAGATGAAGGATACATTTTTGACGATGATGAAGACAGTCCGCAACGAGACTTCCAAGAACTAACTAAACTGCCAGTTCTGTCACACTCCGGATGCATGAAAGACGCAAGATTTCCGAAGAATATTATGAAGCTCCAAGTGCATCAACTCTTTAGAAAAAAAGAAATGAAACGTACAACAAAATAAGTAAGTGCGTATTTCTTAGCATGACACTATCTTCGATACATGTGCTAGCCACGAAGATCCTTCTAGCAACGAGGACCCCTCACTGAAGAAGTGATGTGCATTACATCAAAGCCTGCGTATGATTGTGCGCTCCGGTCACTGAACTGACGTCACTCCCGCTTCCTCTTGAAATTTGTTATTACCCTAGGGAACTCATGAAAGACGTTGAGATGGGCACCGGAGTTTCTGGAACAAAAACAGCGACGCCAGATAGCGAGATGCGGGTAAGTTTTTACAGGGACGCTCGAATGAAAGGAGAACGTAGTGAGATGAAGACAAAACGCGATAAATATTTCATATTTACTTTCTCCTTCCTGTCGCTGTTGAGAGAACTTTGTCAGGAGAGCGGGAAACATGCGCACGAAGGAGGGAAAGAGAACGCTTCTGCACACTTGATCGCGTAAAACAACCACGCAATTATCCCTGTTTTCACTGCCTCGTAATATGCGGAAGCACGAGTCCATTCTTCTTTCACGCTCGTCTTCCAAGTTCATTTTTTTTTCTCGCTAAACCCTGCTCCCTCACGATTATGCACGCTGGGTGCACAAGTGCTGTCGGATCTGTACGCGAGTTATTGCTTGTGATTTTTTTTTTTCTCACACCAGACGCGCACTATAGAACACTCAGCGCGCACGTGCATGCACATAAATTGATAAGTGAACGAGAAGCAAGAAAAAACCAAGTAATAAAACGAAAAAGGAACATGTCCCCTGAGAAGAGATGAAAGGTGGATGCAAGACTGAAGGTATACGTCAAGACTGAACATAATAAGCGCGTTGATAATGAATAGAAATGAACCTCCTCTCCTTGTGGAAACGTTTCTTGATAAGCCGTCACTGGGGATTAAAGAAAAACTAAGAGCGGGAAGGACGCGGAGGGCGAGGGGAGGCTTAAGAGTGGCGAGATGCGTGAGAGACGAAAGACAGAGAAGTGCACATTAATATACCGAGAAATATCCGCGAAGAAAAGGACCCGTGGGGAAGCCCCATCATATTCGAAAATTACGACAAATTTGGAACTGGACATATACGAACGACGGTAATCAGAATTCGTGTTCCAGGACCTAACGTAATTTTCTAGTCAGATATTCTCCACAATGTGCACTAATCGAATTTCTTTCTCTTTCTTCCTTGGTCTCGTGGTCTCCTTAGGAGACGGTTTGTACTTTCTAGAATGAACGTCCTCATCTTTCTGTTCCGCCTTCGAGTACACGCTGTACAAGTGCAGTTTCGCGTGATCGTTAGAGCGATTGTGGGGTTCACCGGTTCTACAAGTGTGACGTCAGCGCGCAACATCGAGATTACGCGGAAAAAGTAATGAAATCTGAATGAGTTTGCTCGTGCATTAAAGCGATGCGGCGCCGCTCATGCCTTGGTAATCACGTCCGACGGGTACATTTTCGGTTCAGTTACGTGCAACACAGTTGCTGAGCAGTGTTATTGCTGGCGTTGCGTGGGCAGCCTTGCCACGAGGCGGAGATATGCAGGGCAGCTATGAAAGTTAGAAGTGTGTCATACAGCACTTTGTTATATCGCACGCTCTGGAAGACACTCTCTTCAGATGGCGACAAAGATCGAAGGGCAGTACAGTATGATTAAGTTCAGATCTCTGGGAAAGAAAATGCATTTCGTTAAGCACGCTTGTATTACTGTTTTTTTTTAGTTGACATATTCCATCAAGGTGCTGCCACGTCAAAGTGCGTTTTTTTTTCCTCGCATTTGTAAAAAAAGCTAATTCCGATGTTCTTATGCAGCACGCGTGATGACGGCCATAAGGCAGAAGCACACGTACTTGTGCTGCCGTAAGTATGGCTACAAGAATGACTGCAATAAACTAAGACGCTCCAGTCGTTCAGAAGTCTTGAAGAATGACGGGCAGTTCTCGATTTTGTTTGATTTGTACTAAAGTGCGAAATCGTTTGTGTGACTTTGTTTTCTAAAACGCACGTACCTTTATCAGCTCAAATGGTGGTGCATATCAATTTTTTTTCTAAACGCGGAACACAGGCCTACTCTGGGCAGATGCACAGGCGCAACGCATTGCTGAGCTTCTAGCACACTATTTTGTTCTAAATAGTAAGTTAGTTGTGAAGTTGTTAAATTCCACGAGGCTTGAGATTAGGGGAATCTATGTTCGTATTACCATTAACGTGTTTGAAGGCTCGCCATGCTTGCAGCTATAGCAGACACTAGCGCCACGTTTCCAACAAGCAGTTCTTGTGAGATTAGGTGTGTGCCGCCCTACTCGACATTGTGTTCTTCATTAAGAGATTGTTCATTGTGGCAAGGCTGCAATTGGCCAAACTTTGCCATGGGTAGTATTTATTACGTAATTCGAGACGCAATTTCCTGAGTGCTGCTCCAATCGTTTATTGCTTTCTTACTGCTGCGTTCGAAATGCTTCTCTCAGTGCATCTCTTGCGCGAAGGCTTCGTGAAAATTATTACCCAGACATGGAGCGGTGGCGCAGAAAATGAGCGAAATAACGTTGACGCAAGTATTCATAGAAAAGCATGCTTCACTGCTAATTGACCCTTTATGTGGTGAAACAAAAATTGAAAAAAATTGAAGTAATCATAATTGAGTTTGCGTGTAAACCTATATAGTAGATGCATTCGACCACTGTTACATGATGTGTCGGCTTCATTTCAGTGCTCACATCAAATTTAAACATACCGTAGAGCAGCCAACAATGACTACCATCGACTCTATTAACACCGCTGTAAACTAATGGCACCGCCTCTGATAACGTTATTTTACTTCACAGTGTACATCAAATTGGCAAACTACAAAGAAGGAAATGATATCACTACCACAGCAGCCACAATGACTAGGGGAAATGTTTGTCTACTGCTAGGCGAAAAACTGGGCAGCTGCGCGGTAATGTTGCAAACCTGTGATAACAGCGGAGGTGGCAGCGTTGCCTTCTCCTTTCCCTCCGCCTCACCCTCACTTACACTTCTCAGCCCTTGCTTGACAATGCCATGAAATACTATGCTTGTTTTTTTTCTGTGTCCCGTTTGTGTTCCTTCCTTTGTATGTCTTTTTTCATAATTGTATTTTTGTCTCTTTCTCTATTTTTTTTATCTCCCTCTCTGATTATCTCACCCATTAGAGTTATTGCAACCCACGCCAAACAGATTGGGCCCGCGCGTCCTGGGAGCCAAGTAGAAGATAAAAAAGAGGACGAAGAGATCACGTGTTCCTTATTGATGATGATATTTTCCTGGTGTCACCACGTGGCATAACGACAATCATAACTGCACCGCTGTTGTAAGGAACATGGGGTTAAAAATGAACGGTAAATAGGAGGGTTCAAATATAAAAAGGTGGCACATCTTAGTAAGCAAAGTAAAGTGATGACCACAGAAAAAAAAAGGTGACGGTAAGAATGAAAAATTACAGCATATTGACGGAGTGAATGATGATGATGAATGGGGCGAAGCGTCCATCAGTTCATCCGCGCTTCCATTCGGGCGTCCGTACTTCTGTCTGTGTGGCCGTCCGTGCGTCCATGCATCTATCCACCCATCCGTCCACCCGTGCGTTCATTCGTGCATTCGTCTGTCCATCCATCCGTGCGTCCATCCATCCATAAATCTGACCGTGTGACAAACAGACAAACACACAGACGACAGACGGACGCTGCCAGCGGATTATTCACAGTTCGCCGATAGAACCCTGGGAAGTTTCGCCACATTTATCATCATTCACTCCGTGGATATGCGGTGAGGTGGTTAATACATACATGCATACATACAGGTGATGACCGACCCACGCTTTAAGCAGCTTCGCCCCTGAAAACGTGTCAGCGCACGTCGAACAAAATGCAAGAAAATAATTCAACAGCGAAATGTATACTGTTAACGCTTGACCAAAGAACTCGACGCAAGACACGTAACACCGTGATGCTCACAAAACAAACGTAACCTAAGTCACATTTTTCTGTAGAATTTCAGCGCATGTTCCATCGCGAGGGTGCAGGGTGGGAACGTGATAATACACACACACACACACACACACACACACACACACACACACACACACACACACACACACACATATATATATATATATATATATATATATATATATATATATATATATATATATATATATATATAGCGTACAAAAAGGTCGTTCGTACCATTCGTTAATAACAACTTGTTCTGGTAAATTTATTCTACAGAAGGGTAACTATGGGTAAAGGCTGCAATGTGTTGGTTGGGCTTCCATTCGCAGCACAATGTTGTAAGTTCATCTATAAAGATAATCAACAATATAGTAGAAAAAACGAAGTCATCGCTGCACATCTTCAGTTGGTAGAACACAGCAAAAGATAATGCGCAGACTCGACTCGTGCGAGCGCTGAGTGCTGAGAGCTGAGCTTTTTCTAGTGTTTTGTCATCAACTCTCCATTTGTTTTCACGAAGGCTTTATCACAATCATCCATCATTACTAATAACCCAGCACAAGTTAATGCCCCACTTAACAGTGAACAAAACAATAACGCTGAATATGCATTGCCTTCAATGTCGTCCGTAGCGTGCTTGCTACATGAGCTCGATACACAAGAATCGAGTCCACTCTCGTCTTCCTCTCATCATCTTCATCCATACATGGCACGAATGGCATTTGCCCAAAGCCATGTCATGTCACCCACACAAGACATCGAAGGAGTCTAGGGAGATAAGGCGGCTGAGAAAGAGGGAGGTGACATCTTTGCCAGAGCCTAAGAGACTCGCACACACGTACAATGCCAAGTAGACCCGAACACCACCATCTTGTATCGGGCAGGTCGCGTCACACCGGGTGCCAAGCCAAGCACAGTGCCAACACAGGGGGGCAGCAGCGAAATGCCCTGTAGCAATACCGTGCGGTACCGGAGACCCGGAAGAAGCCGATTCCCTGAAGGAGTGCGTTAATGCCTCCGCGGTTCAAGCAGACGAGTACCGTTGCTGCTCCATTCTTTGTCCCCCGGATCCTGTCCCTTTCACGCCACCATCACTTGGTCCTTATTCCCTTCATCCCTATTCTCGGTTCTCTTCTTTGTTTTTGTTGCGCCTGCTCCGATGTGCTCGGTGGAGCGAGTAAGCACGTCGACCAGGCGTAACAGGCCACCGCGCCGAAAGAAAAACAGAGCCGAGGTTGTAGAATGGCGACGACGCCCTCGCATAAAGAGGAGACTAACAAACATAAAGAAGATGAAAGAAACAAACAAAGCCAATAATGAAGCGTACATGTCCGAGATTTCGGATGCATTAGGCTTCAATCTCCTCCTGGCTGACCCGCACTCTCGTGTATTCCTCCCCCTGGTGGCTGTTTTTCGAACTTTTGTCATCGAAATCGCCGGAACACAAGTTTTTTAAAAAATAAATGTTTAAGAAAAAAAACTAGGGACGCAATGAACTCGCTTTAGAAAAGTTAAGAGACGGTGGAGAGAGTACAAATGATTTTCGATTCGAAGGACTAAAATCAACGAGAAAGGGTGAATAAAATGGATAGAGCAAGGGGCCTGAACGAAAAAAAAAACAAAAAGAGCGCCACGTGTGTTCCTTCTAGCGGAAAAGCGAAATACTGGCCAAAACTTATTCTCGTAGGCCGACTTTTTAATATCTTAAAGCATGTTTGGCTGGGTTTGGCAAGAATTACGCATACGATATCATTAAAGTTTGATGTTTTTACCTTGTCGGTGTTCTTAAACAAGGCCGGCGTCTGCAACGACTGAGATGTTGGTGAGCTTTTCCGCTTGCTGGGCTTTATATTTGGCTAATGTGGCCTCCTTTTGCCCTGATGTTTCAGCAGGCCTCCTTTTGTGGCCTCCTTTTGCCCTGATGTTTGCTTGAGATTTTTCCACAGCTTGCGGTGTAGCGGTATCTACTCGACGATGGCATTCAGGTTGTCACTTCCACTGAAGCACACGTACGGATGGCCCAGCAAGCGCGCCACCCATCGCGAGGCTGAACGACGAAGCGCCGCCGAAGCAGCCGTTATACGCCTTCTCGCGTGGTACCACAGCGGCAAGGCTCAAAGATAAGACAGCCATAACGCCTCTACGCAGTGGTTCACGTTGCATGACGTCACGCCTGCCTCACTTATGCTCTGCGGGCTCACAGTCACTGCGACCGTCTCCAATTAATAATCACCACCTTTCTATATTCAGTTCAGTGTGTGCCTATGTGAAGCGAAAACTTATCTAAATTATTAGATGCGAAGAAGCGCTTTCAGTAGCCTGTGTAACGCTGTCCCGTACATCCGTACGAACCCTCTCACCACAGGTGTTCTAGCAGTGCCAAGTAGGTCAACTATCAGCTGTGCGTTGACGTCACTCTCTTCCTTATGCGCAACAGCTGCCCGCCTCTCCACCCACTCGCAACACACTTCTCTCTGGCTTCTCCCTCTCCACCATGCGCAACGCTGGACCACGCGTCAAGTGAAAACACTCTTTAGGCTCGTTTATCTGCGATGAAACTTACACGAAACCCAACCCGCCTCCTCTAGCTTTGCGTTTCGAACAAACGTTTATTCGAGTAAGTGCTACACCTAATTTCCCTTGAAACCGTTCTTCCAGAACTCGCGTCGACGCCCGAATTAACACGGTCAATGCCGTGCGCACCACTGCTGCTTCTTATCTCATCAGGGTTGCCTTCTGGGAGAGGGTCCATAATTATATTGAAGTAGAAATCACTTGCGACTTTTGCCTGCGCATTCAAGCTTCTTTTAGCTTCTTTGTTCAGTTTTGTCGAAGCCGTAGTCAACCACTGAATTTTCTTTTTGTAGTTTCGTCTATGTTATATCCGTAAGCTGAACACACGCCCTGCTTCACAAGTGGTAGTTTTGAAATGACGCATGCTAGTGATGTGATAAAGAAACGTCCAATTGTTCGCAAATAGCGCGACTTTATTCTGAGACCATAACTTTATTCTGAGACCATAACCACTTTGCCAACAAAGTCAAAACTGTGTCACATTCACCCCCTCTGTCACATTCACCCTCACCCACGCTTGTGAGCCTTCTAGTGGCTCACCCTTTCTTGTGAGTCTCAACACAATCGCTCGTTCTCAGCGCATCTATTATTGGTGCACCCTTCCCACTGAGCCTGGACACTCCCGCTCTGAGCGCACATCTTATTGTTTCATCATTTCCACAAAGCCTCGTCTTCATTCATCTTGGCACGGCGCAGCCCTTCCTCTTTTATAGAGTCCTACTCTCGCTACGCTGCAAAATCCCGTGACCAGAGCTATGCCTACGGACGAGGAAGCCTCGGCTAAAGACTGCTTCGCTGTGAAAAACAAAAAAGCAAAAAACTCAGAGTCCCTATGCACTTACTGCAGACTACCAGTAGCCACAATGTAAAAGCCAGTTGCTCTCTTGACGTTCGCTTGCTGTCTGGCAATTTGCCGGGCATTTCAATTTAGCCACCAGATGACACTGCGGACAAGGGGAAGGAAAACTTGCCTGGTACGCTGTCGAATGAAGGGAGATGAAGTGAGTATTTGAGTAGTGAGATAATGTTAACCGCCTCTGTAGTCTGTAGCAGTTCGTTGTTCTTTTTGTACTTTTAAATTGAACAAGAAAATTATTGAATTATCTGTCATAGCCATTTCTTCATTACAGATACCTAATCCCACTCTCTTGTTAAATAAAGTAAATATTTAAAACGCACACACACACTCATTTACACAACCCTGCAGCTGGCGAGGCTGAAGTTCTTCATTTTAACATTGCTTCCACACAAGCACAACGCACAGTTTCGATATCGCTCTCTCAGTACTGATCACAAATGTTAGTGCCTTCAAAATAACGTTGAAGCTTTTCTAATGCTTTTCGAAATATTCCTGATGGCCATGAGCTCAGTGTTCTCGCTAATAAAAGAGTAAGCGGAGCTCCCGTTGGAGTCATGGTTTACGAAAGTGGATAAGCCTCATCTGTTGCTCTGTTGTGTCATTGTTTTCGTCAGCAGAACATTCACAGCTGAAGCAGCCTTGGTGCCTGGTTCGTCGGCAAACCCCGCCTATCTAAGGAATTTCCCGATGATTGAGTGCCATGCTTCTTTCTCTACAGCACCGATCAAGCTGCTGTAAATTTTCGCATAAGACGTGTGTCTCGGTTAACCGGGTCTCGCAGACGTTGGGAAGGAAGTTCTTGATTACTCAACGCTTGAAGTACAACACTGCAGCCTAGTCTGGCCTCCAAGCGGATGATTGATCGATGTTAGGTTTATAAAAGAAGTCGCCCACACCCACCCGCCTCGGTTTTCTCCAACTTACAGTGTGCGACATGGAGTAGTTTCAACCATGCTAATGCTTCACTGCTTCCTGCTTCGAAGAGGCGCTTCCTGATGACGTGATCACCCACTATGAGTCGGCCAGCACCTAGTATTCGTTGCATATTGCGCATACAGTTCCTCTTACGCGTACGTTTCTTCAAGTAAAGCCAACGAGGTTTTCAATGATTATTAACGACAAAAAAACGACTCCGCTCTTGTTTAGTAATATTTTCTCTCAGCCAGCTGTTCATTAAACCTACAGCCAAAGTCCTCTGGTGTCAGTTATAATATTTGATGCAAATAACGTAGAAGTGATTCTACGGAATTCTGTCAGCGCTGCGATAACGCGCCCAGCATTTCGAAGTGCTAGTTTTGCATAAAAACAATTTTTGAGAAAATTATCCGCGTTGTGGAAAACACGAGAACGCGCCAACCGTCTGCACTCGCTAGATTAATATCTTACATGCGGGGCATTCCTAACACCACAGTATTCAATCTGCGAACACGTGCGCTTGTTACGTATTTTTGATTACATTCATGCAAGACAGCCGATGTTCAGAATACAGATAATGCCGAAGAAATATTTTGAACATTTTAGAGGCGAAGTACCTTAAGTTATCGGTGTGTCGGCGGGCATCGTTCTCTGTTGCCGTCTCTTTGCTTGTGCGCAAGAGAGGGCACCACCTCAGCACTCGTCATGTGGCGAACAGAGGGAACGCTTTTTGTGATGAACGCTGAACTAACAGCTCGAAATGAACGAGAACGCGCCCTCACCCGCGAGAGACAACATCGACGCAGGCAGCGTCTTCTAGTGAGTTTCTTCATTGAAAAAAAATCCCAGAATATCCGCGGAGTGATTGATAATGAGTAGGGCGAAGCATCTGTCAGTCCGTCCGTGCTCCCATTCATCCGTGCGTCCGTCTCTACGTGGGTCTGTGAGTTGGTCCGTCCATCCGAGCATCTGTCTCTCTGTCAATACGTTTGCGCGTACGTTGTCTGCTTGTCTGTCTCTTCGTCCATGCGTCCGTTCGTCTATCTAGTGAACGCTCCAAGTACCACCATCTCGCATCTTTCCATCATATCTTCATCACATACAAGTACCATCACCCAGCGAGCATTCGAAACACTAAACGAGAGGTGGCTACCTACAGCTACGACGACGACGACTCCTACTACTACTACTAGATACGTCGGGAACGCACGACCCAATGATCGCAGCACAGTCCCCAATAGCATTTTAGGAAACTCTATGGGGGTCATACACCCATGGAAAATCCGTCATGCTAGCCAATATTAGATCCTATAAGTTCCTAAGTAGGATGCCTCGTCCAAGTTTTGGCACAGCTCTGGAGCGGAGGGGTCAGTTGTCAGTTCTTGCTGTTTCATAACGGCACTTTGCGGTACACCGTAGAAAATGTGGATAATTTTGCGGTGAATTTTATACGAAGCAACCAAGTAGGAGTTTCAATGCCATTTTGAAGGTGTTTCAATGCCGTCAACAATCTCGAATAGCAAACGCAGTTCTAAAGATTTTTCTACGTCGTTTTTCCGATGCAGTGTAAAGAAGGCGGGGCATTGAGAAGGAGCAACAGTGCACGCTTTGACTGTCCTGTTCTGCTTGTTCTTTCCATGTTCGTACGGAGTGCATGCGTACGGTTTCGTTGCATTTATAAACAGCACTTTATAATCACAGCCACGTGTATATAAGCAGGCCTAAGACGACCAACATTTATGCGTGGCTCTGTTACTGCAAATACCAACGACCAGTGGAGCTGGGTGAAGCGCACTAAATTATCAAACATTAGTCTGTCTCGATTAGACACAGGAAGCGCGACCTTTGTGTGACCATCATCACGTTCCAAGTGTGCGAAATGCTTGCCAAGCAAACTGACATTAAAAACCGTGATTGTAGGTTCATCTTCTTACCCCTTGCCAAATGCATCGTGATATCTATCTGTAATCGTGTCAGGTGGTTGTTCTTTTAACCGTGGAAACGCAGCACACAAAGTCTTGTGTGCATTAGCCTTCGCCTGGTAGCCGAGCCACCGCTCTCGAAGGAAAGAAAGAGGCGGCGACCGCCGACTTACCTTCCGTGTTGACGGTGGAGATGTAGGTCCAGTTGTACATGAGCAGCGTGTCGACCATCATCTGCGACTGGTACTGGTCGGAAGGCACCACGCGCAGGAAGTACTTGAAGAATTGCTTGTTGCTCAGCTGCCGCGACGTGGCAGAGTAGCCGATCTGCGGGATGTTGAACAGCTGCAGCAGGTTCTGCACCTGCTCGCCCATCAGGATGAGGAGGAAAGAAGAAGACAAAATTGTCAATACGCAACTACTTTGTTGATTGGCTGCTTTTTTTTCTTGTTTGATGTTTTTGTTTTTTTTACAATGCTCATTTATTAGTTTGCTCTTGTATGGCATAAAAGTTGCGAGAATCACGAACAGGTACGCAATCCACTTACTATTATTTTTTTTCAGAAACGATGTCACGACACACTGATGCATTCATTTGAATGATATAGCATGTAGCTTAGGCACAAGTCTACTTACATTATGAATACACTTAGACCAAGCGCAATCAAGACGGATACTGTCGAGCAACAGAACCACGCAGTCTTGATCTTTCTCATTAGAGCGGCCGCACTACAACAGCTCTTCCATTTCAAACTGACGTATGCCAGCCGGTGGGGTTATGGGATGGATGCTGCTGTTCTTGATGACCCACATACAAATGATATTCCAAATGAATATCTGTAAAATATGGTTCCCAGAGAAGCTGACAAAAGCAGGCAAAAGGGATTCATGTTTTATTGCGTTCTTATAAAAGACGCTGATCTTGAGGAGATGCGGTACCGTGCAACAGTGACGTCTGGTAACAAAGTAAGTGAAAAATAAGCAAGAACAGAAGTGCAAGCAATGCTGAAAGGGCGGCATTAGCATAAGTTCTTGTCGCCACCTGTGTGCTGCCGCAGTGAGCAAAGGTTGCAGGCACGCTGATAAACGTATCGCGATGTAGCGGGAAAAGCCGTCGTAAACATCCGTGAGTCTCTTTTTATATAACAGGCGTGCCTCTGATGCACGCTCGATGCACTCTAACGCAGCGCCTCCAGAACACTATTCACTGATTTTGTTGCGCAAAACATAAAAAAAAAACGTTTTGTTCACTCTATCGTCTTCCGACGACATTTTCAGTGTAACCTGCAGATACGGGGCCAATGTTTTCGCTAGATAAGTTGTAGAGATGAAAAAGCCGAGGTGGGTAAGTGAAGCAACCTTATTAGGTCCACAATAGGCACGAGTTGACTCGACGTCACCTGGCTAGGCCCACTCAAGAACGGTCAGGTTAAATCTGCGCACCCTCACGCCGACCTTCTGGAAGGCCAGGATATGAGAGATCAGGCCCTGCGCCCTATAGAGCTTGTTTATTTCTTCGGTGGGAAGGGGGACTGGGAAAGGCGCTGGACATGCTCGAAGTAACCACCACACTGATGACAACCCGGGCTTGGGAACCATTCGGGGTATATTGGTGGTATAAAAACTCAAACTCTCCGCAGCAAGCCCATTAAAGCAGGAACGGGAGAACGTTCACGATTTCAGACTCACCTGTATGGTGACGGCCGACGAGCCAGGTCCTATGACGCCCACTAGGTTTTTGACGCGCCTCGCGGGGCCCTTGGGACAGACAGCGGGCAATTCGGTGACGTTCGCTCCGCCGCCGCCGCTCGTCTCCTGGGCGCTGATTGCGTCCCGGATGAACTCGATGCTCTGTTCCGAGGCCGTGGGCGAATACCAGCACGAGTCGCGGATCTCGATGCCCAACGTCACGTTGGGAAGCAGGGTGTCACTGCGGTTGATGTCGTCGATGGTGTGCAGAGAGGCTTCCACGCGCTGGATGCCGTAGTGCTCGCGGACCTGCGCCCACGATAGGTAGGGTGAGTCTATAGGTCGGTAATGTAGCCTACAAACGTGACTTCACAATTAAATTACATGCACTAGCACATCACCGTCACATCACGAGCTTATTATTATATCGTAGTTTCTATAACAGTTCCCTTCGCCAAGCACATCAAATTCTACCTCCTATGCGCATTTAACTGCGCACATGCCACTCTTTTAACGTTTCTCGTGTAATTGCACGAACTGTTACTTGCTCATCATCATTTTCTCCCGCACAGCCAAAGACTGAAACGGCCTTCCCCACCACATCACTTCCATCACCACCTCCCCCGCCTTCATGAAAGGAAGGACAAGATTCATTCGTGGAGAAATTTTGTGATTTTTGTTTAGATAACCATTCCTTAGTAACACGCCTCTGGGATCTTTAATGTGAATAACTGAAATGAAATAAAAGAAGGTAAATTAAAGTGTTACATAAGGTAATTTAAGGAAATGTAATTAGGCTCTATACCTGCAGTGAGGGACAACATAAAACTGCGAGAAAAGGAAGAGAAATAACAGAAGGTAAATTAAAGTGTAGCATAAGGTAATTTAAAGAAATGTAAATAGGCTCTATACCTGCAGTGAGGGACAACATCAAACTGCGAAAGGAGGAGGAAAAAGATGGAGTTCAGCCAGTTCTCAGACCAGCTGGCAACCCTGTGCTGGGGAAGGGGTGAGGGGAATGAACGATCATAGACGAAAGAAGTTACATGAAGACATGAAGAAAAGAAAAAAAACAGAATCGACGTACGTACAACGATAAAGGAAAGTAGTTTTGATAAAGTTGTGTTTCACCAAGAAAAACAAGTCTTTAACATTCCGCTTCGTTCACACATACAATACACCTTGTAAGAGATAGGACGTCTGCATGAAACAGATACGATAGTGACACAGGCAGGATTGAAGTCTAATAATACAAGTATACCATACCAAGAATGACCCGAGTGTGGAATCAAGCACCACGTCGGGCGAAATAGACACGCAAACGGAATTTGATTGCATACAAGTACAAGCAGTTCAGGTGAGCAGAAATGCGTCGGGTTACAAAAATTACTTCAATGGCACGTACAGACAAGAGAGCACGGGTACGATGTAACTTGTGGCACAGCAACATGGTACTTGCGTTTGCGTACTCGATATCAAGCGCTTTTACCTAAAAAGATAGTGTGTTTTACTTGGGAGATGCATCTCTGCGGTGTTGATTTGAGGATCGAAGCGGGATATTTGTGCCAAGTTTTGCACGACGTCCACACGTCAGCATTAGGCGAAGAAAATACTTCAGCTGAATGCAGCAAAGCTTTATTTGTAAGTATGTCTAGTATTTTATAAACAGAAGAAAACATCGGTCGGATTTCAGGGCGAGTTCACGAGTTTCATGGCTGAATTTCGCACTCAAGTGCTAGGCTGCTTCCCAGTTAAGGAGACCCCGAATAGTGTTCAAAGCAGCCATGGGTCGACTTAAGGTTTTGTAACGAGGTGCTTTTATTCCTCACCGCAGGCGTTCATGTTTTATTATACATAGCAGCCCAGCGTCACTAGTGGTCTCCACTCTTGCCAGAACAGACGCGGAGCGGAGAGAGCACTCTATCGCAGAGCCATCTAGGAGGCTAAGCGCCTTTATTATGCAAAGCAACGCAGTGCCGCTAGCAGTCTCCACTCATACCAGAGCACGCGCTGGAGTGGAGCGAAGGATAAAGCGATGGATGTATCCAGCTGTGCCCTTAAGATCGGGCGATAGCTCACGCCACCTAGTCATAAAGCGAGTGCTCTACCGCGTAGCCATCTAATGGGCGCTCCGAGTACTAGCGTCACTACGACGGCGGACAAAGGACAAGCCCCAATCATAGGCTGCTTCACTTCGCGTTTGCAACATGCCGCATCTTATCGTAGTTTCCCCGCTGCCTTTTTTGATTTACGCTGCCTGTGCGATTACTGCGTCTGAAGCTAATTGCGGAGGCCACGGTCTAGTGATCTTTTTTTTTTAACATCGTAGTCACGCATGTCATCATATTCACAGTATAAAAAAAAAGCTCCTAGCATAACACCGCCAGGCATACCTTATAGTATAGCTAGACATGCTAAAGGGAATGGAGGATGAGGAATGTTGTGAGGGTGAGAAAAAGAAAATGGAGATAACAGTGTTAAGGATATCATAGCGACGTATAGTATAACGTAAAAACGCGTCATATACCTGAAATGGATTATGATGAGTGGGTGAAGCAGTGGGATAATCTGGTGTTGCCGTAAATCACCCATGCCACAATTATGGATATAAATGGTGCCAAGTGGAGTACAGCTATATACAATGTTTATTAGTCAAAAGCAGTATGTTGTGTTGAATTGCGAATTTAATTTGACGTATTACAGCTTTGTGGAATTGGACTTAGCCATCACTCCAATAAAATAATTCTCCCTCTCGCATCAACTGCACAAGCCCATCCTTGTTCGTGATCATCTTCGCCATCACTGTCATCGTCATGGCGTATAGTGAGTACCTTGCATGTGTTGTGCCGTGATGGTAGAAAGAAAATGTGTGGTCTGGAACGCGTTTGTTCTTTATCTGCATGAGCATCATCGTCAATGTTATCTTCAGCGGCGGCTACGGCGCAACGCCAACGACGACTCCAACGGACAACCATCGACCCTAAGAAGAGAAATCAAGGGGATGATTTGGAAAATATGGAGGGGAATGGTCAACATAGCATTTTATAGTCTTGCCCCAGTAGTGTATCAAGGTGAGAGAAAGGTTAATAAAGTTATTGAAGATGGAAAGGAGGAGGAGAAGGCCAGCAGCTCCACAGCTTCATCGTTCTTCGCACCACCAGCGCGTAGCTACCCCAACTGTTTCAATCGGAAGCACAGCCATACGGATCATCCGCAGTAAGAGATGAACCGGTAGGCGTACCTCTCCACAGGTGCGCGTCTGCGCGTTCTTGGCGTCCGGTGACTGGTGCACGGGAAAGAGGGCGCCGATGATGAAGTCTCCCGGGATGCTGCCGGTCTGCCGCTGGGCGCTGGGCGGCACGGCGGCGAAGGCACCGTGCTGCTCGGCCGCCATCTCCAGGAGCAGAAGCAGCACGCAGACCCGCAGCAACCTCCTGCGAAAGCCAATTGCAAACAAACTGAAGCATTCTGCCACCTATGGGTGCCAGCAATGTGGCGGCATATAGTACATAGCGATTCGCGCTTTAAGGCACTATTCCTTAAACACGTGGATTAAGACATAGTGTTCTAAAGACATTCGGTTACAGACAGGCGTCTTTAACCGCACGTAAGACAGGTAATCGATGACACCAACGCACTACGTCATTATATCTAGCTCTCTTATACACACGCTCACTTTAATACACAATAATGAACGATTCAGCTAAAAGTGTTACGAAGGCTGTATTCCTTGTGCTAAAAATGGGTAGTTGTCAGTTTTTCCTTACTTAACCCATCCGCCATCTTCGGCGATCCCACAAAACTCATTAGCAGAGGAGCATACTGTAAAGTGAAGAGAGAGGAAGTTGAATTCACGCAGAAGTCACCATTTGTAAACAGTTTATTTGTACGTTTTATACGAAAAAAGTCGTGTGGATCTCTGCGAACCAGTGTCTGCCTGTTATGGCACGATAAGTCTGGGTAGTTTCTGCACAAAAAATAGTCGCTAATCTAAACTTCTAACACGATTACGAAACATAGTATCACTTTTATCAGATATTGTCGTGTTGTGAACATTCAAAGTGGCAATGTACAGCAGAAGCTCTAACTGCTCTATAATTTTGGTCACTCACATAACGACCTTTTCCGTACGTAGTACGGACAGGTGAGGCATATATATATACAGGCTACCTCAAGGTGTAAATGAGGTTTCTCAGCCCCTAAATCATTAAAGGTGATCACACAATTTTCTTGTGTGCGCTATTCTTCGGCAATGGTCTCTAAAGCGATGTTTAAAATAGAAAATATCGTTGAAAGAAAAAACGTTTGCAGGCATATCGGTTACAGTTTATAACACGTAGCTTAAAGACTTTCATTTTTTTCTGGCAGTGCTGAACGGCCAATGATTGGAGGAAAGAAGAATTTCAAAGCATGCGACGTGTACATTAGACGGAATAATGACGCGAAAGCTAATTCGAGATCAAACGACGCTTTTTTTTTTGCACCACGATATTAAAAGTATCTCATTGGAATACCCTTGCAATCCTTTCGTCTTGAAAAAAAAAGAAAAAAAAGAGAGCAGAGCATCATCGATTGTACCTCATGCACCATGAAGCATTGTGGCCTCGCGATCCTGTCAGCTTCACGTCGTCGTATGCGGTCGGCCGTCGCAACCTCCAGTCGTGCGCAGAATGGCCGCGCATCCGACGCGCTCGACATGTCAGGCAAAAAAAAAAACAAAGTAGCCAGCGCTTTGTGGACCTCATTATCGAGCTCGAAAGCGTCAAAGCTGCCCGTGCACGTGACCTTGAGTGAGCTGGCGCTGCTGGTATCACGAAGGTCCCTGCATTCGGCATGCGTGACTAATGGATCCCGCGACGCATCAGCCTATTTTAGTTGCATTTCTGGCTGCCATCAGCTTGCTAACCATTAAAGAAGAAGCTTTTTCACAAGCATGTGGCGCTTGTTCAACAGCGCCCACAATGCTAGTTAGAATGGCTAAAGGGAGTGTAGTTGTAAAGCGCAAGGCTAACATTTCCACGGTTCCGCTGGAATCACCATCAGGACGCAATTTTGTACGCGCTATGCGACAGCACAGAATGCAACGTCCCGAGAGGACGATAACCAGCAACACAGGATCGATCGAGGCTTGTCTGACGGTTATACATCCTAGTTTAAACGATAACAGCCGCGCTGTGAGTTATTCTGGCAAGGAACGGGCCCCGAATGAACGGAGGCATCATTCTCTCCGGTAGAATGGGTTCAGAATAATCTGGGGACAATTTCGATTGGATCGAAACGTAAGCGCTGGTGCCGGAGAATCAAAGCGGCCTGCCTTGGGTCTGGCTTCCTCCAATCATGCACTGGTGGTTTTCGAAAAATCGCAACAAGCATCCGCTATCGAACGACTACCTGCAACGGTGGTCTGGCTAAGGCACTCGGCTGCTGATCCACAGATCGCGAATGGAATTCCCGGCGCGGCGGCCGCATTTTCGAAGAAGGCAAAAAGTCTTCAAGGCCCACATGCTTTGATTATGTGCATGTTAAAAAACCGCAGGTGGACGCGATTTCCGGAGCCCTCGACTGTACAGCGTCTTTAATAATCATATGGTTTTCCGACGTTAAACCCCAAAAATTATTATTATTATTATAACCGAACGACTAGTTCATTTTTGACATCACGTAACGTCCACTCAATATAATAGCACTGTCAAATTGTGAGACACCGCTCACTCAATTTCAAGGCTCTAAAAATCAGTGCCTGCCAATATTCCAATATTCCAATATCCCTATAATTATTGTTGTCACTTGTTGCTTCTAGTAGGCCGTGGTGGAGCAGTGGTTATGGCGCTCCGATGCTGACCCGAATGTCGCTGTTTTTATCCAGGCCGCGGTGGTTGCATATGAATGGAGGCTAAACGGCTGAGGCCTGTGTACTCGCCATGTCAGTGCATGCTAAAGAACATCAGACGGTCTAAATATCCAGAGCCCTACATAATGGCGTCTCTCATAACCATATCTTGGTTTTACACGTAGAACCTAAGGTATTATTGTTGCTTAGGGTACATATATTGCTGTCTTGGAGGACATATATTGGTGTTATATAAGCTATTTGAATTGACTTCATGTTTCTATACGCGTTGAAAACATTTCTGAAATCTCTCAGCTTGCTTATTGCCTGTGCACGCCCTCTCATGACGTTTCATATGTTCTACCAAAGAACAATCAAAAAGTAGCCCCTAGCCGACGCTAACAAGAAATGCAGGTGCCATGCCTAAACTTATTCTAATTAGCCTCAGCACTAAAGCAGGCATCCTGGCTGTCACAAAACGAGCGCTCAAAAAAGGGCGCGCCGCCAAATTCTCGCGACGAAGCGCCGAGAGGTAAACGATAAAAAAAGAAAACAAGCATCCTAAGACTCCCCATGCGCGCGTCCCTCTCCCCTCGGAAGCGTAGGTTCGCCGTCGAACCTCCTCGCATCGGCGGCCGAGCAAGCCCTACAACGTTCTCGATGGAGAGGGGCGTGGTGATGCAGGGTTGCGTCATCCGTCGTGGACGGCCCTCGTACCGTCTGGCCCTTTCCCCAGCCTTCGCTGCGTATCGCGCCGACAAAATGATGAGAACTTTCTGGAATCTCGCGCGGAAGGTATTTAATCGAGAAGCCTAGATGGGAGATCAGGAGAAGAAAGAAGTTAGCGCCAGAGTGCGTAGGGTATCCCGCCGCGTCTGTCGGTGAAGATTTTGTCCGTAGTGACAAAGCAGGAGAAGAAGAAAGTATGCGCCAGAGTGCGTAGGGCGTTTCGCCTTGTGGGCGAAGCCTTTTGTCTTCCGTGACAAAGGATGAGAAGCAGAGGATTTCCACCTAAGGGGTGAAGACTCGAGCTACAGGCAAGAGTGTGTGTCTACCGCTATCGAGCGAAGACGCGTGGCAACAGCTGTGTGTGTGAAGCCGACGTGTTTCCGGTGAAGAAGTTTGGAGCTTGGAGAGCGGCCAATAGAAGACGCGAGGTTTCCTAGAAGATAAACTTCGGGGGGCAGCGGAACGACAATAACGCTGGACTTTGAGTGAGTGATTCTCGGAAGAGTATCATTCAGTCTTTTGCTCCAAGGGCTTTGGACTCAATCAGTTTTCGAACTTTTTAGTCTTTAAGTGCCTTGGTTGTTCAATGCATGTGACTGCATTGTAGAGCATATTGTTGTTTGTGTCCGTTGTTTCGAGTGTGGCTGATTGTACTGCGTAGTACGTTGTTTGATTGGTGTCATATTGTATTCAACTATTGTCGAGTGTGCATACTTGTGTATCGATTTGATCTGCCGTAATTGAGAATATAATTTTGTTTTGTTTATGAACTCTCGGCTCTGACTTGTTCTTTGGGCCACAGCCGGCGTCCTCTGGCGCGCCAAATAGGACCACTTCTAAATTGTCCACGCTTTCGTGGTGCGGTTCGGGGGGCCGATATTTCGGCCCTTGGAATCAGCCCGGCGATCGCCTCCCCAAATAACGGGACCTGTGACTCTGGCCGACAAATGAAATAAAGAGACCTGTGTCGTAACGTTCGGATACAAGCAGAACCAGCACATCCTATTGGTCCGGTCCTGTTCGACGCAGTTGTTGTTGCTCTTACGCTGTCTGTCATTATTTTTCGTGGATTTAGGGGCGGCCTTTCGAACCTAAGCGAGGCACCGATACATACACACGAGGCGCAAACGGGACGAGTACTCCTGTTGGCCCTGCCCCATGCTGCCCTGTGCGGTATTCCTACATGTCCTTATTAACTTTTCTTGCGTGTGCGTGTGCACCTGCTGTCACGTTGACAGGCCGCGGTGAACTCGCAACCCAGGGTTCGAACACACGCCGGCGGCGCGCCTAGGCGTGTCTCTTCCGGGATACGATGATCTTAACCTCACACACAAGGGAGCGTTGAAGGTCACGTGGATGCGTCGCTATAGAACGTCGTTTCCTGCAGAAACCGGGCTCGTGCCATCGACTCTCTTCCGGTTTCCCGGTTCGCGGCGATAAGATTACAAAGACGCAGTGTTAGAATAGTTCAGAAACCTTGATGCCAACATGACCGTGGGCCAAGTATCTGTGACTTCAAACAACTGTTATTAGAACTAAAGCCTTGGTTGCCTTATCCAATACGAGAATCGACCATCAGCCTCTTTGAGATTTTGCGAGACCTAAGGGTGTTTCGCGAGACCTGGCTATCTATTGTTAAATCGGCGTCGGCGTCCACGCGAGTGGTGCAAAACAAAAATCATCGCGCTCATCTTGAACTCTCAGTGCGATGTCATCACGATTTCAAAAATACCCAAAATTTGCGGCATCATGATTACGTCACTGCGACACCTCGTGCTGACATCACGAAATTAAATCTTCACTTGGTCAATGATGGGCGTATCACGGAGCCAGTAAGAAACCAGACGAGGTGCAAAGAACTTTAGCAAAGGGCAGGGAAGAGGAACACAAAAAAGAAGATGAATATGATGGTGTTGATGATTGATGAGGAGGATGATGATGATAATGAAGAAAAAGCCTTTAGCCTTTGAGTCGCTTTGACAGTTCGCAGCGCCGCGTCCTCTGCACGGTGACGTTTATGCGCACGAGTCTGTATTGTTGGCTAGCGAAACCACGTGATGTCGTTCA
This sequence comes from Rhipicephalus microplus, assembly GCF_043290135.1. Lineage (NCBI taxonomy): Eukaryota > Metazoa > Arthropoda > Arachnida > Ixodida > Ixodidae > Rhipicephalus > Rhipicephalus microplus. The sequence goes on along the minus strand of NW_027464600.1, from coordinate 2,465,577 downwards.
TGCGGCGCCAGACTTTAAATGCGCGAGTTTACAGCTCACTAGCCAAAGCTAAATAATGTGACCTGCCGGTTCAGCCAAAGACACACACAAGCTAGTACTTCTCTGCGGGCGCTGGCTACTGCGTGGCACAGAGTAGACGTCTGGCCAACGAAGACAACTTGTCGAAGTCGCTCAATCGATTTCCTCAACAGTCCTAGTGTCTACTTCACAAGCCACTGTATATAATCAGCGTGCGTCTTTTGGAGTGTAACTATCGCTTAGTACGTGAGCATCAGCCCCAGCGGACAAGCACGCGATTACGTGCACAAACGTATGCGTGTTTGCGTATGTACGTACCCAGCCAGCGTGGTGCGCCGGAGTGTAGCCGGTGCTCGGCGGCTAGTGCAGGTGCACATGTGTTCGGCGGCGGCGGCAGTTTCCGGCGGCCTGGGTCAGGGCGCCCCACGTAGTCGCCGGCGTCGGCGCTGGCGCGCCGGGCCGCCGCACCGGCTCGAGCCGGCCATCCCTCCGCCACCCGAGGGCATCGGGATGGATCCACGAACACCGACTCCTGCACGGCAGCAAGCAAAGAAAAATGAAGATATGTTACGTTTATGCCATGAAAGAACGCAAGCAAGACTGACGTGTGAGCTAAATAGAGCTGCTTGAATGGACGGACAATGAACGCAGCTGGCGTCAACGCTTCAACGAGAGGAGGAGGAGGAGAAAAACTTTATTTATCCCAAGAGGGAAAGGTGCGGAGCTGGAGTGTCAGAGAAGCCTACCCAGCGTAGGTCTCCGCTACCCTCTTGGCCCAATCCAAGATCTGGTCCTGGACCTCGGGCGCCGAGCTGCACATAGCAGCCTCCCACTGCTCCTTACTATTAGTGTGTAGAGAATTAGATGGTGGGTTTTGAGTACACCCACACATGATATGGTCTAGGTTAGCTCTTTGTTGACAGAAAATGCACAAATGGGAGGGGTGTATCACAGGGTGTCTAAGATGGCGATTCAACGAGAGACTATGTTTTCGTTAGAGGAAGCGATTTTCAGCTGAAAACGTCAGCTCCATTTGTGTTAGTTATTCGGTTATTGATCACAGAAGAAAAGGGATATGAATAAGCACAGCACACTCAGTAACAAACAAATCTTGGCAACACAGTGCTTTTCTACGACGAGGCTGATATCCTCTTAAACAGATATGTGCTACATAGGTTGGGGAAATGCCTATACACAAAACTTTGAATAAACAGGAACGAGGCGACAGTTGGCCCAACCAAGGGCTGCGAAGTCACGGCGGCGAGCTGGAGACTTCTATTTCGTACATTGGAAGAATACTAGGGAGCGGGAAAGGAAACGGCTGCAACGAGAGGGCACCGAGGCGACGGAAGACCTACGCCAAAGAAGTTGACGTGCTCATGTGGTGTCTGTGGCTTAAATCGAACTTCTCTGTGATGAAAATTGATGTACATAAAAAAAGCCACTATCTTCTCCCTGGCAACTATATATAGAAGAAACCTATTAAAGAACTGAAAAACTGCGTCTTTATATATATATATATATATATATATATATATATATATATATATATATATATATATATATATATATATATGTCACTTCTATTATGACCTGGCAACGTTCTTGTACACAAACAAGCCCTAATACCTTTGCGGAGTTGCTCTCTTGTCTGTCATTTTTGAGCAGCATAAAAATGCGTAAAACGTAATGTTAGTTTCACTAGCGCGAACTCTCTTCGAATCAAGAGAGCTGCTGTTCACATGAGTAGCTTAAAAATAGATTCTCAATACATACTTAAATTCGACTCTGTGCTCGAAAACAATCAGAATCATTTCGGTTTTGCCCTACATGAAAGCTTGACGAACCAATACATGAAGACTCGCTCGTACATTTTCTCAAGAAACGGTCGCAGCATTGACCAAACCCTGAACTATTTAGTCGCCCTTACACAGTGACAATAAAACAACGACGGAATACCTTCAATCAATATAAAATCACTCATTTAAAACATTGAGGAACAACACGACAACCTAATGTACTAATCAAGATAGACAGCAGTTACAGGAGCCTGTAGCAACATGGCAAAACAATAAAAAATGTGAGCAGGTGACGAAAGAAGTAATGTGACACCTTAAAAAAGTTAATTAGATGACCACTTAAAGCAACATCAGCGTGTTCAATCAGCACCGAAAATATTTCTAGCTACTATTGTTTTCACTTCCGCGCAAGCCTCGGGCTCTAGTGCATACTATATGCGCTTTTACAACACTTCCGGCATGGTATGGCTTGAGCGCCATGCGTCGTATCTAGGGTTGCCACTGACTTTTCAGTAAATTTTCCGAAATGGCGAGTGAAAAGTACCCCAAAATCAGCATTCTTCTTCAAATTTCGCCAAAAAAGTCGCCACTCAACATAGGTGTGGCAAGCCTACTAAAAAAAATTGATACTTATGTATTGCCTTCTGTAGCAAAGTACCATTCATAACCCCTAAACTATATCGACATTTTTCAATGCTAGACGAATCACCCACTTCATTGTGGAAGTACTCACTGGTCGTGGAGTCCCATCAACCGCCACACCATGCGAGCATTGAGAGAAAGGGCATGCTTGCACCAGCAGCGCCCCTGAAGTGCATAGCGCGTCATAACAAAAGGCTGTAATCGCTTCAGTTGTATCGAATACAGGTCGAAACAGTCGATACAACAACAGAGAGACGGCGTGCGTAACCTTCCTGCAAATGTTAGGGCATCTCATTGCAGTGGAATAATGAGTCCAATAATCAAACAAGTTAACTACAAAATAACAGAAATAAATTTGAATGGACTGCGTAACCATAGCAATGACCGCATCCCGCTCTCTGTACAGTCATGCTTACGTTACACATTCACCTCAATGCAGTTTCTGAAAGCTGCCTAAAGAAATCGACTTCTTGGCTGGCCCGAAAAGCACGTTAACACATTTAAACTCTACATACCGGATAATAGAGGACTACCGCATGCCGGAAACAACTCGACAGGTTATTGCGATCAGATCACGCGGGGCCTAACCGTCACCTAGCCTCTTGAAGAGAAAAACTGTGAAAAAGCTTAAAACTCTTAAAGCAACTAAAAAAACTTATAAGACCGCTTCGCGACACGCGAAGCACTCTGTTGGCGTGAATTTTGCTGGGAAGTTGCTGGCGGACGCACCAGTACGCCAGTGACTCAACGATATCGGTAAATTGAGAAACAAGACAGACTTACCGAAATGCGCGGAAAGTGCACCTTCTATTGGATGGTATAGCACAATGAAAATTTTCAAAAGCTATTGTTGCAGATTTGTTTCGAAAACACTGAGTATAGAATGCATAACACTGACTTAAGCTAAGCCAAAATTTGCCAAAAAAAACGTCATGTCGCAATTCACAGGTTCAAATCGCCACGGGCCCCTCTAATTCACCAATTTCGCGAAAAATAGCTACTCGTAGCAACCCTGGTCATATCGAATAAACAGACATGATGCCAGTTCCCGTATTGCGCAGAGCAATGGGAGCTTCTGTTGAGTACCGTCTCGTTAAAAAACCCCAACAAGGCAATGCAGTCGGAACATAGCTCTTCTGCTATGTTATGTTCTGTTGTAACTGTCTCGCTGTGGAAAGTTTGATGTTCATTATAACTCGGCCATTCCCATTAACCATAGTTAGCTTCTATGCAAATCACTCAAGGTCGCGATGAGTACAAGCAGTTTTCTTCCAGGCGTTCATTCGAAAAGTTCTTGCTGTGGCGTCAGTACCAGACTCACAGATGTCTGCAGAACCAAACCAGCTACACAAGTTTTATGGCGATTGCAGTTATAGGGACACGCTCCGCTGGACTTTGCCGCTGGAGTCAGCGCCGACGTCGGAATCACTCACTGTATATTTATAGATATTTATATATATGAAAGCGCAAGAAAAAACTTATCCAGAAAAAGACTCCGGCACGCGGAATCGAACGTGAGACCTCTGAAATGAGTGCGAAGCGTTAGCCACTGAGCCACGAAGGAGCACCTCTTTTAAAGTTCAAACGTCAAACTATTTATATCTACCACTTATCGATAGTGACGGGCATCTTGGGGGGTAATATTTTGTTTTCAGCATTAGCAGCAAGATGACGCAATGAGCGCGCGTTCCCACATCGTCCCGACGCGGCGGCGTGCGCTCTCATCTCTGACGCGTACTTTGCCCCACTGAGAAAGGCCAGGGTGGACGCTCACGGGTGCGCTTAATTCGTGGTGAGGACAATCGTACGTCTTGGGTGGCCATGGGCTTTCACGGGAACAATTCTGTTGTGATTACCGGGCGCACAAAGGTCACTGCAATCGTTGCGCAGTTTCCATTTGCGAAAAGGTCGCGCTTTTTGGACACAGCAATATAACAACTAAGACGCTTATTCACGTTCATCTGTACTTTTGAGTACGTTTTGTGCGTAATTTGTGCGTGAGAAACGCGGGACACCTTTCGATATACTTGCAATACTGCGAATGACCTTCCAATTTGTTGCTGTCGCGTTCAGTGCTTCGCCTTTGCGACAAAGCTGCGACTTTTTCATTGATTCCTTCCTTCCTTTTTTCCTTCCATCCTTCGCCTCTTCATTTTTTCTTTCTTTTTCAAAAGTGTTCAGCGCAAAGCTTATCGAACAGCTCACTTCGGTGACACAAAGAGAGCTTGCTGTAAATGTCTTGTCCTCTTTTTCTTATGAGCCGCATTAGAAGCGACAGAAAGTTGGTCGATGGATAACAAAACAGAAAGAGTACAAGTGAAGGAACGAATAACCGCATTTTCATGCAGGCTTTCAGTATACTCCCGCCAGAGTTAAGCAAGCACCGCGTGCATTTGTCGGCGAATCAAAAGGCCAGACTGGCGAGCCTTTGTCCTTCGATCTTTTTCGTTTGCTCTAAAACGGAGCCAACAATGCGAGCATAACTTTTCAAAAGAAAACAAACACCAAACCTGGCTCTTACATAGTTTTTGTGTCGTCGTTGACCCTCAAAAAAAGATTACTTGTTAACTTCACCGCGAAGAACTGCATTTCAGCGCCGTTCGAATAACATCAGCTTGCCATTCAAAACGGTTTCAATTGAAACTTAACTGCTCTTTTTTTCTTTAATGTTTCTTTGACGTTGTCTATTTGCGAAATCCTTCTATTTCTTCTGTCACATTTTATTGATCTTGATCATAGAAACAGCATCTGTAGAGACGTGAGGCCGTGTAGGCAACAATGCGTCCAACAGGCCAGCATACACAGAAAGATGCGCTATCATGATGTACACAGAAAAGCGCAAGCTCATACGCAGCCCCCTTCCCACCCCCTGCTGTACTTTGTCTTATACGTAAAATCCAAGCCACGCAAACAAACAAACGCGTTCAGAAAGTACGAGCTCACAGACCCAACCCAGCGTCATGGAGCCGGCCCAATTTGTGTGGCTGGTTTCGTCTTGTGTAACGGCCTCTTTTATCGGCTTTCGCCGCCGGAAAAGCCGTAAGGGGGACCCCGGGACGTCGATTCATTGCGCCAAGCAGCCGCGAACAGCAAACGCGGTGACGTTTTTTCTCGGGCCAATTGTTTTGCTTGTCGATGATGTAAGCGGGCCGTATAAACCTTTATCGCGATGGCAATCGACTAAAAGCATACGGACGCGGCTAACCCCTCCCCCCCCCCTTTCACCCCTCCTGTTCTTTCTTCTTTATCAATTACAAGCATACATACGCTAAGACACATTCCCCCGCTTCCACATCCCCCCCCCCCCGAACTGCACAAGCATATCATACGCTACTGTTCTCGCACGTGCGACAGGGGCTTGTGCAACGTTACGTCGTCCCCGATACACAACTTCAGTTAGACTCGAGAACAGCTTCCTTCGCTAGACGATAGCTGTTATGACAATGCGAACTCGTATCCATCGCGCCGGGGTAATAAAATTAGTAGAATGAACAGATTGCAATGCACACCACGGATATTTTGTAACATGGAAGAAGCTTCCACCCATCCGCTGAATTATGTTAATTCGAACGCGTCACTCGCGGGAACGTCAGGGAATGCAAATGCTAAGAAAATACCGAGAATAAATCACCGGCGATTACAATGCTGTCTATAGCGAATTCTAGGTGTTAAGATGTTTTGGTTTTGCGAAAATATTACGCGAAAGTTTCTGCTTAGGTGGCGCGCACCTCTCCATTCTAGCGTGGAAGGCATTGAGCCTCTGCTGGGACAGCTCATTTGGCAGGATTGGCACACGTCGCTTTTCAGCCAGCTGCGTCTCGCACAGTTCAGAGAGAACTGGCTAAAACTTGTGTAGGTACACCGTTTAAATTAGGAAAAGAACGCAGTGAGTAGCTTGACTGCCACGAACAGTGTTGTGCAGCCCATTTCACATCAACCACCGCGGGAGGAGCGTAGCGCAACTGCTGCGCAAACCCGGGAGACGGCGGATGGCAGCGCGTGGGCGCGTTCCACATCAGCCGAATTACGACGGTGCGCGCTATACTGTGGCATCGCGCGTGGCTCTCGCACTCCCTGCTGGCCCGCGCCCGAGCAGCGATGACCTCCAGTGGACTTCTGGAATAAGGAGACCACCCAAGTGCGTTTCTAGTGCAACTCTCTGTGCTTTTCTTAATAAATGTTTACCACCACCACCACCACCGCACAACCGGTAGTCCTGCCACCTTCGTTTTCTCCCTCGTCGCACTCTTCAGGCTGTCGCCGTCTTTCAACCGCCGCTCTGCGTTCAGTCTGCCAGTCAGCCGACGTCACTCGCCCCGCCGCGGTGGTCTAGTGGCTAAGGTACTCGGCTGCTGACCCGCAGGGCGCGGGTTCGAATCCCGGCTGCGGCAGCTGTATTTCCGATGGAGGCGGAAATGTCGTAGGCCCGTGTGCTCAGATTTGGGTGCACGTTAAAGAACCCCAGGTGGTCTAAATTTCCGGAGCCCTCCACTACGGCGTCTCTCATAATCATATAGTGGTTTTGGGACGTTAAACCCCACATATCAATTAATCAATCAGCCAACGTCACTCACTGCGCGAAAAGGGGCCTATTACCGGCGTTTCAAATGAACGGATAGATATGTCACGTCGGGGCTACACCAATTGTGTTTCAAGTTTTGGCTGCCCGCTGTCTCATACTGTAACATTCATTCGATATTGACACCGAAACTGCCATCGCTCGAGTGCCACAGACACAACTTTGTGCAGTGCGGGCGTCGCGAAACAAGTGAAACTCTTGACAGGCCCGTTACGACGAGCGAAGCCAGCCGCAGTGCACTTTCTATCTCTGCATGCGCACGTGTTTCGACAGAATACGGCCAGCACACGTGATGGAGGAAGAAAGCCGGTAATGTCGACGGCGACACCACTCACTACCATGGTGCAGGAACGAGCACCTGTTTTCAGAACAAGTGGCTACTTGCACTACTTATATGTGAATGTTTTTCAGTAAAGCTTAGTTGATAGTTTACCCTCCGTTAGTGTGGTTTTTCCTGCGTCACTGTTTTTCGCGCTATATTCTACTACGAGACAAAATTGGCTGCAGGTTTGCGATTTTGTAGAGGTACGCCTGTATGGCGGCGGCCTGCATTGTTAAAATATATGCGCGACTGAATTCGATGTGAGCACTTTGAGAAGCGAAACTCACACGAGAACTCACGTGAGGTAGCGAGCCGTGAAGCCATTAATAATTGAAACCCGGTCCAGCGCTTTAATCGCTCCCTCGAGAGGTTCCCCCGGAATAACTAACACATTATGAAAGGCAGTCTGAATTCGCAATCTACACGAACACCCTAGTGGTAGTCAGGCGCTACTTTATTAGAGAGATTCCCTTCTATAATGCGCCATCAAGAAGAGTTTTCTTAGTACGCAGTGCTAGCACAAGAACATGAGGTTTCAGTGCCGAAATTCGAGCCGCGAAAACAACCACCTATAAATAAATAAGCTCTGGCAACCCATAGCACCCTGTAAACGCTAGAAGTCTACAAATCGTTTTCCAGATACCGAAGCACACGCGGTAATTGAATGGGCGTTCGCGTGGTGTTATGAGCCAATTTAAATTCGTCTACAAGTGTGTCATCAAGGAGCATACATAGTACATAGACGATGTAGCTAACTTCCAAAAAGTCGTTTCAGTGCAGAATATGGAAGCGTGAAAATGATAGCCTCTGCACGAATACTCGATTTCATCATACCCTGCGTAACACTTCCGATACGAACATGACGAATTTTGTTTAACGCCATCGCTCAGACGAATGGGGCGTCATGCTTGTGAGCACTAAAAGTCTGTTCTCTTCAATTCTACGCAGTGAATACTCACGGGCGACGATTTCGTATTCGCCATGCATGATCCCTACACTTTAAAGTGAAAAGTGCACTCGTCAAATATGATGTTCAAAGCGCGAAGTTTTGGACAAAGCGTTTTGTAAAAGCAGCCGTCAACCGAACCTGGTGTACACATTGTTACGTATAGGCAGCAAGCCAGCCCCTTCAAGCGGCAATCTTTGGCAATTCGCTGTCAGATTCTCACGTTCTACGGCCGACGGTTGTTGTTGTTTTTTTAGTAATACAGGCTTGCGTTTCACAATCATGCTCTTTAATCACACGTTCAACGGGCATCGACACGTTAGATTTTATTATATTATTATTGAATTTTCAGATGGCACTCTTTACTATTCATGCATATTCCTCCCGGGTGTATTTCCGCGGAACCTTCGAAGCATGTGATCATTTATAGGCACGAAGCTGCTTCTAACAACCTTACCATAGGTTCTAATGATTATGCAAATCTAGTTGCACCCTTTGTTGCACGAATCACAACGCTTACCTTTGGTAGCTACCCACTCAGTACAGTAATGATTATTTCTAGCAGTGTATACAAATTACCCCATGTAACTTTTCAATATATCCAGTGGGACAATGTGTAATGGCTGAACTGAAGTTCGCTGAATATCGTATAAGGCCTTTTCCATCAATATACGGTGACGCTGCGGTGAGTTCTAATTGGTTCTTTCTTTTTTTTTTTTCACGGAAACTTGAGTATTCAAGAAACATTTTTTTTATTGAGGGCAATGAATCGATTCTGAGGCTGCCCCCGTCGTTCTATACTTCTTGCGAAATAATATTACATTGACCACCGCTTTGTTCAATTTGAAATAGGCTCAATATTTTGATGTTACCATTGGCGTCCATTCTTCTGTCATTTTCGACTGAACCATCCGATCAATCATGTCCCACTCGCGACTTCTTGAAAGGTAAAGAAAACACAACAGCTACGCTTGGGAAACTAATACACCACCACGCCTTTGTACTAACCTGTCATCGTGCCATTTTTATGCGTCCGTACAGGGCCTCCTTTGTGCGATTAGGTGATCCCCAGGCATTTATTTATTCATGGTTGTGACGCCAATGCCGCGTGATTCGCTATTGGTGGTTGGGAATTTGCATGGACTGTAGGGCTTGTGTTGCAGACATTATTTAGCATTTCTACTGAACTATAGACATTGTTACCCCACTGAACACCCCCAATAATTAAGCCATTTCTAGCCCAAACTCTCATGCTTTGTATAAAGCACCTAAAAAATCAAGTCAGCCAAATAATTCCTCACTGCATTCAAATCAAATCTAGTTCTACGTACAGGAAGAGGGTGGAGAAAAACCACTCAGATTCACGAAGCCGAGTTTCGCCAGAAGCTTGTCCAGCCACAGAAATCATGGTAAACGTTATTCGGAGTACACCGACCACCCAACAAAATGGCAGAAAGAAGTTTAGGCTTTCCTGAAGAGACGCTCGTTCACATGGTGAAGGAAAACATTATAAAAAATCTTTTTTTTTTCAACCATAGTCGTTGACAGCCTAAGAATAAATATAGGCTCCACCCACGAGGCCTCATTGCCATTATTTTTCATGCCTCCGCGCAACAACGGGAGTTGTTTCCAAACGGCTGTGGCCATAATTTTCCCGCATACAACAGCAAAATACGAAATTCGAAGCTCGATAAGTAAACTAGAGAAGGCCCGGACTTCCGCATCAGCTTAGCAATGTATCTGTCGTTTAAATCGCACTCCCCACTGCGCTCTTCTCGGAGTCCACGAAGAAGCAATGCACCTCTCTCGAAGGCGATGTTTCTGCGTCAGGATACCCGACAGGTTTTCTCGTATTCATTATCGGATACATTGTTACCGGTGCTCTTTACTTACTTTGAAGAGGCATCGCAATTTTTTTTCATCAGAATAAAAAAACCACTGCTGGTCCGCAGTCCAAGCTACTGGAACACGCCGTCGAAACATTGTGGCGCAGCAGAAGACCTGAAATTAACAATTAATTTATACAATTTAGCTACAAACGCTTGCGTCTTCCCTCGACAAATAATGCCATAAAACCAAACTACTGCACCCCATACCCGAAGTACACGGTCAGTGGCTGATTTGCACATTGTCAGCATGGCCTCAGAAATGGCGACCGCGCGCCTGTTATTTTGGAGGCTATGTTGTGAGATACATTATTACCACGTCTGCCGGCTGAAGTCGCCGCATGTCCGTGTGTGCGCTCTTCATCACACTGAAAGTAAGTCAGGCGTTCGAAAAAAAAAAAACGAAAAGGAAGTGCTCCAGATCACTGCAATTTCTATTCAAGATAATTACTATTGTTTCTTGTTTTAATGCGTAGTAGTCATTATTATACTTGTTCAGTTTTCAAGTACATTTTTGTTCTTTTTGGTAACGATATTTATTACTTGAAGTATCAATAAGAATTCATGTAATCAATTATTAGCCAATCTCCCTTACTAGGTATGAGTCATGCTAGAAGCCTCATCGTCATCATCACGAGCGCTGACGAAGGGATGCATCCTCTTGCTCCCTTGCATACAGCCCTGTTTTATGCGCGAATATGCATACGCAAATTTGACATCCGTTGTCCAAAAAGTATTGATCTAATAATATTAGGATTCAGTCTTGCCTGCCAGCGTACGTGGCGCTTAATATATTGAACGTGAAGGTGAGTCCACACACCGAGATGAACTATGGCTATGGAAACGAGGTTCGGACACTTAGGGCCAATTTGTGACTGTTGAGCTGGTTGAGCAGGGCACGAAGACGCATACATCACATAGCCCCGCCGCGGTGGTCTTTTGGCTAAGGTACTCAGATGCTGACCCGCAGGTGGCGGGATCGAATCCCGACTGCGGCGGCTGCATTTCCGATGGAGGCGGAAATGTTGTAGGCCCGTGTGCTCAAATTTGGGTGCACGTTAAAGAACCCCAGGTGGTCAAAATTTTCAGAGTCCTCCACTACGGCGCCTCTCATAATCAAATGGTGGTTTTGGGACGTTAAACCCCACATATCAATCAATCAGCATACATCACATAACGTCGCTATCTAGCCAAGCGACGAGCCAAGACAAGCAGACTAAATGGCCAGATGGTGGCAACGGCGAGAATCCCGAGCTCCAACAAGAAGATCAACTCTGCGATTCCCCGAATGCGCTAGCAGCACTACAGGTGCGCAGTGGTAAATAACCTTGGCTTTACCGCCGCTCTCCGTTTGATCTTCCCTAAGCGGCGACATCGCGTCGTATGCGGTTACATAGCCCAAACACGTCGGGGCGCTCTGTATCCAAACAATAACCGCAGATGTAGTCCCACATGTGTGTCCGAAACTGTGGCATCCGTTGCATCGCTTCCTTAGTGTAAACGTTCAAGTACAGAGGTGATCTCGCTGTATAACATACCTATAGAAGCACGAATAACAATTTACCCTCTATGCGCGTATAGGCAGCACAGACCTCGTCTTTGCCAACTGTAGGCTAGAACCGATACCACAAATCAGTAAAAATGAAGGCAAAACGAAATACACAACTAAACACAACATACTTTTTATGACCAATAAACAGCGTATGTAACTGTACAGCGTTTTGTCACTCATTTACCTACGTGAGAGCTGTATGCGCCAAATAGGATTAAAGACTTCTATCACCAGACAACTACACCCATAGACAGCACTCCATCCTATTTTTCTTTATTATTTAATCTTCATACTATAAAAATATTGCACATGTGATGAAAGATCTTAGAGATAACAGCACCCAATAATTTTACAGGCTGAATATTTCTTCTTTCTTTATCTCTCTCTCTCTCGCTTTCACATACGACGGTAACGATTATTCCCCATATGTTAGAAATGAAATTCCTTCGTTATATTTTCTCTGCACTAATGAACGTAGATTTACAACGCTACTGAACACGCAAAAAGACGCTTTGTCTGTGTAACACTGATTTCCTGTTTATCGTTGGGACCCCTTTAATTATTATGTTTGCGGTAAAACACCGCACAAATAAGCAATATATAATAATTACAAAGCCTCAAGAAAAGCGTACAAAAATTTGACGCAGGTAAGTGTTTATATATATACCTATATTAACAATGTCCAGTCGCGCTTCAACAAACGTTTAAAGGCCTGTGGTACCTGAAAGTTAGTGGCCAGTTGTAAGCGTGCCGTCAAAGAACCTAAGTTTACCGCTTCTAATGAGCAGCTCTGGCTAGTTATGCCTCGTACAACACTGACCGTAGCAGTTTACGATGGGAAATGATACAACGAACGACCTGCCTGCCTTATCCGCGTGCACTGCAAACGATAGCCAGACAAATTGCTACGAAAAATCGCACGCAAAAGGGTGGGACTTTACGACGACGAACCACATAAACTCGGCCCTTATTCTGCGTTACGGGATGCAAGCAGCGAAAAAGCGAAGGGAAACAGCCGCTTGGAATATAGCGCAAGCAGAGTCGCGCGCGAGATCACTTCAGAGGATACGTTCCCGCAAGTAAAACGTGCATTTCGCTTGTGGCCAATGCGCGACCATTCAGTGCCTTTGGCCGGGTTATAGAGCTGCCTATGCGGGCACCACTGGGCCGCAGACTCCGGCGCCTAAACGATGTTATATATGCCGCGCAATGGTCTGGCCCACAGCTTTGAGATGTTTTCGTTTTACTTCTACGGGTGCGGGGAAAATGAAGGCACGTGCAACAGCTATCGTTTGAGAACGCCGCTGCGATGTCGTGGCGGTGGTGAGATTGT
>NW_027464600.1:2437500-2447500 GCF_043290135.1 Rhipicephalus microplus | reverse complement strand
CTATAAAGCAGAAGAGTGCTGTCACGACGACGATCATGAACAGGGACACGCGCCGCCGCCATGAGAGGACGTCACCGCTAGCCCCTTTAAAACTAACTTGCCAAGGATGACACGGCACCTTTGAAAAAGATATGTCCTCCTATTGAAACATCGGCCAGCGAGTCTGAGGCACTCCCACTGTTCATCTTATGATTAACCCCCCAAGGGGTGTGTTGCTCTCCTTCAACTATACTTAAAAAGAATACTTTGTGACTTATCACGACCGAGGTGAACACTGATACACGTACTTGCATTCACCCTGATCAGCCCTGCTTCCGTGATTTTTCTGGTATATCTGAGTTTTAAGATATGCTCAGAATTCTCCTGCTGCAAAACTGCGCATCGCAACCACAATCCTTGCAATGCATATACAAGTGCATGCCACCTGCGAAAACCTTCCGGGACGACGCATGTTCTCCGAGTCGGTCATATAAGCATCGGCCCGTCTGGTCGATGTACACTTTCCCTCAGCTCAACGGTATTTCGTACACAACCTTTGAAGAGCACGGTACAAATTGCCCGGCATGTTTCTTTGCGCGGCCGCCCTTGCTTCCTGGTTGTAGCCATGGTCTATGTGTGCACAAGATGTTGCACAGTCTCATGAAGATTGAGCATAAGCACGGAGTAGAGCTTGTTCTCACGGCTCCCTGCAAACTGGCTAAAGTGTGCGCCATGATAGGAAATCGGGAACAGGGTAAGGTGAACAAAAGTGGCTGCACCAAAAAACATGCCACGCAGTTTGTACCGTGTTCTTGAGAGGTTGTGTACGAAATACCGTTGAGCTGCGGGAAAATGTACATAAGCAAGGCAGGCTGATGTTTATGTGATCCATTTGGAGAGCATGCGTCGTCATGGAAGGTTACCGCAGGTGGCACGCACACTTGTCTAATTGTGGGTGCAATCCGCAGTTTCGCAGCGCGGGAATTCTAAGCATATCTTAACTCCGATTGACCAAAAAAATCACGGAAGCAGGGCTGATCAGGGTGAGCGCTAGCACGCGTATCAGTGTCCCCTCGGTCACGCTAAGTGACGAAGAAGTGTTAATTTTAAGTAGTTGAAGGAGAGAAACACTCACTTTGTGGGGGTGAAGTTTTTCAGTGATAGTTGGTTGCGCCTGCGCGTTTCGGTGTTTTTGTGCAATGGACTTTTCCGATTATTCTTCAGTTGTAAGTTGAGCGTCTTTCCTGCCAAGTGTTTCTTTCCTTCTACTTTATAAGCTCATATATTTTCACATTATGATGATGCTAAACAATCACCCGAATAAGAAAACGAGAAACAAAGAAACGAGTAGTGAAGTGTACTCTCTTCAGTGACCAATCGGCGCTCAGAGCTGCCATCGCTGTTCGAGTGATGAACAACAAAACCGAAGAAATCATATATATATGTATATATATATATATATATATATATATATATATATATATATATATATATATATATATATATATATATATATATATATATATATATATATATATATTGTCATGACCAAGAAAGACGCTGGCGCTTCGGCGCGCGGGTAGCTAGACAAAAGCAGAGGAAGACAAAGTACAGAATAAGAACAGCTGGCCCAGGATCGGGTGTTGTCTCTTTTCTCTCCGTTACAATGGCGCAGTCCGACAAGTGAACCCTCTGCAGAAAGCCACTGGTACGTGTCTTCGTGGTTCGTCGGCAGCGCGGGCTTCCCCATCAAGGAACGCTGTTCACGCTTCCTTAGCGATGGGGTCCCACCCCCACCCGCCGCTTCAGCCACCCTTCAGACCACCTGTGGATGACGCCCATGCCTCCCCTGTGGTTCTAGGACATGACCCGATTGAAACCCTGCCACCGCTTCCCGGCGGGGAGCACACCGGTTCCTGTCCCTTGGGAACGCCGCTCACGTTTCCCATGGCCTACATTCCCGTTGCGGTACTCTTACAACAAACGAGCCGCCACGGAACGCCGTCCAGGCTTCCCTGCTCGTCGACCACACGGGGGTGAGTGCTGCAATTGCTACTTACTCAAAGACCACGATCACTGACTCTTCGGGCTTAATGCCCGACAGCACCGCGGACCTCCGGCGTACCATGGCGCTACTCCGCGTCAAGACTGACGAACTGACAGCGTCAATCTCCGAGCGAGCTCCTACAATGTTGCCAGCATTGTGTGACATTAACGCAGTGTTGGACGTAGCTGCCTCGCACGATCTTGAGGCAAGCCCATTGGAGCAACGCAGGCAGCTTTGGGGCACCCTCCTGCAGCTCTCAGACCAGCTCAATGGCGTTGCCTCAGTGATATCCGCATTCTCACGTGCCGCCCCACCATCGCCGTCCACCTACGAACTGCCGGAATTCGACGGGGTCCGGAACGACGCCGACAGCTGGGTGGCAACCGTCAACGCGCTGGCAATGCGCGCGGCCTGGACAGCGAATCAGAAATGGTATGTGGCCATAGACCGTCTTCGGGAAGGTGCAGTGGCGTGGCACCGTTATGAAGGTTGGAAGCAGCAGTTATGGGCGGAGTGAAGCGTCAAGCTCATAGCTGCCTTCGGTCAGACGCTCTCCGATCTCCCTTCCACCACCCAGTTCAACCTGACGACTACCGAGGAGAAGGCGCAGGAGGGTTTCCGCCTCTAGGTTGCAGTCATGCGTTGCAGTTCACTTGAGCTTTCGGACTCCTTGCCGTCGTCCAATTCAAGTTCAGCCCAGCCGGGGACCACTATCGAAGACGGGCCTCGTGAAGGACGTCACTCAGACGACATACCCACACTGAACCATCCCGAATGTGCAGCTGTGCCCTGCATGGGCTTTGATGACCTCTTGGCTGAGCGCTCCGCAGGTTACACTGAAACAGGCTCCAATGCAGGCGTCACTCTTCCGATACCAGGTTGCACACCGGGACCCATCTCACGAACTTCCGTGCCGGCAGCCAATGCTATTTCCAAGACAGAGCTTTCGGAGACAGTCTTGGACCAGTGTGTGCCACATCGGCAGTCATTGGCCGAGCGTGTGAGCTGCATCGATGCGTTCGGGGTGGAGAGAGCCAGCATCTGCCTTTCTGGCAACGGGATGTACGATCTTACCGACGACGACAAGCACGCCATTCTGGCTCCCAGCGTACGGCCTGAACGTCGCGCAGACCCCCATGAAGTCGTCACCATGGAGATCGCCCCTGACTGTTCGGGCCATGACCGGCTCGGTCAGAACAGGACCGATGGCAGCAAGGAGGCTGCGGCACGTCGCATCATGATTGTATCCGGTGGCCAGTGGGCACTCGCGCTCGCCCTCTGTTGCGCGGGCATTTTCCAGCTCGGCATTCACATGCGCATGAAGACCACACCACCCCACTCGGACGATATGGATGTCTACTCGGCGGGCGGCGACTGCTCCAACACACCCGCTGTCGCCCACCAGGTCTCTACATCATGTTGCAGCATCGTGGGGACAGACCACCGGGGTACGGCCAGTTTCATACCCCGGGTCTTCATCGACCAAGGTGCGAGCGAAAGCCAATGCCCAACGTCAACAACGACGCTGTGGCCAACCGGGGCAACAGATGCAGTCTCTGCGTGCCGGGTCACAGCCTGGACGGGTTCGGCCCGGGCGGGGGGGTTGGTGCCACCCGCCAGGGCTGTTTTCACCGGGTCTTCCGAACACGTCGAGCCTTGGACGAGATCAACCACAACGATGCAGCCAGTCTCGACCTCCCGATAGCCTTGTGGCACACTCTGGCACCCAGTTCCAGCGTGGCCTAGGGCGACCTCCGAGATGCAGCCAGTATCGACCACCAGATCTACTTCTGGCAGATACCCGGACCAAATCGCAGCATGGCCGAGAGCGTCGGCCGCAATGGGGCAGCCAGTGCCGGCCGCCTGAGTCTACAGCACTTTTCCTAGAGACATCGTGGTGTGCAAAAGAGCGACCGGCTCGAGGCAGCCAGTGCCGTCCACCAGAGACGCTTTCCTCAGACCGTCGCTCCATCTTGCATTGTGGTACGGGCTGACCACCACAATGCAGCCAAGCCTGCCCACCAGAAACTTTGCCGCCAGCTCCACGCGCGCGCAGTCATGGCCGAGTGTCATGACCAAGAAAGACGCTGGCGCTTCGGCGCGCGGGTAGCTAGAGAAAAGCAGAGGAAGACGAAGTACAGAATAAGAACAGCTGGCCCAGGATCGGGTGTTGTCTCTTTTCTCTTCGTTACAATATATATATATATATATATATATATATATATTTATATATCAATATATATATATATATATATATATATATATAGATATATATATATATATATATATATATATATATAGCGCAGTAGCGGCTTCGGGCGGAAATAAGCGTATTGACCAATCGAAGTGGCCGCCGCTTTCTCCCTCTGACAAGGATGAAGAGGACGGAGACTGCTAATTCAGAGTGCGAATGCGTTAAGAAGATTCTAGACCGTACACGTGCCAAGAAAGAAAGAACAAATGATTTTTCGGCCGAGACAAGAGCCTGAACAAATTCACAGAGTAATAACAATTGCTGATGTTTAATGACCCAAAACAAAGACACGATAGTGAGAGACGCCGTAGTGGAGGGCTCTGGAAATTTTGACCACCCGGGGTTCTTTGACGTGCACCTCAATCTAAGCACACGGGCCTTGAGAATTTACGGCTCCATTTAAAATGAAGCCACCACGGCCGGGATTCGATCCCGCGACTTGCGGGTCAGCAATCTATAGCACCATAACCACTAGACCACCATGGCGGGGAATAGGTTCCAAGGTTGGCTCAGCTAAATCAACTGCCTCCATATGTGGAGGCAGTTAATTTAGCTGAGCCAGCTCTGTTACGGAAGATTGTGAAAGTGCGATAGTATACTACCGGACTTCCGCATTTTTTTTTTTTTTTGAGGAGCTCGGTGCCCTGTAAAATGTTGGAGATTCCAGAGAATATTGGGCAGGAACGGGCAAGGCCACGGAGAATATCGGGTGTTATGCTAAGAAGACAGTAAAACCGCGATGCTGTTAGACAGAACACAGTGACAGTCGCTATTCGATTGAATATACAGGCCCGTCTTGTTTTTGCTAATGCTGGTGCTGCAAACACTTTCGGGTTGTCCGACCACTTTCGCTATTGATATGTGCGGCGTTTGCGCTGGCTGAAAATACTTTGTCGCGAACGTGTTTAGAGTGAGAGCGAGACTTTTACAACTATGGACCTTGTATTGAACGTTGATTTATTTGTGGGATTTAACGTCCCAAAACCTTGTATTGAACGTAATACCGAATACAGGGTCAATAAGTATGTCTACGCGACTAATATCCCATTTCGTCAGTAATGTCCCATCTCTGGCTAGCCTCTTTATTAGCGCTAAAGCGTTAGCTTTGTTCTAAACGGCCCATATTCAGAAAAAAAGCAGTAAAGAACTCACAGGGCCACTTGTGTATGAGTTCGATTAAAGGGGCCCTCTAACGCTTGAACACATCGGTGCCGACTGCACAACTCGTAGTGGCGCTCGTCAGAACTATATACTGCGAGCGGAAATGACGCCGGAAGGTTGCCGCCTTATGATTGGAAAAATTTAAAGTCGAATGTAATCGCTTCATTGCATCAAAAGAAGGATTACTATTTGATTTATTTTTTTTCACTAATATGACTTTTCACTCAAAGAGACACAGCATAAAGTTCTCCGACTTTTCCAGCTTGAAAACTGCAAAGCTGTTCAAAGAATGCGCAGAACGCCACGTGCTGGAGAAAACGCGCTGGTGACGCTCCCGGCGCCGTTATTTGAAGAAACTCAAAGAAAAAAAAGATGTAAGAGCGTTGATATACGTATACGTCATTGCAAAAAAGAAAGATCAGTAAAACTACAAAACATTACAGGAGAGTACTCGAGCTGGCTGGTTTCGCACGTGTCGTTCTCTCTTCAAGTGTCACATTGTTTGTTACCATCGCAACGGCGTCTCTAATATGCGCTGGACTTAACAGGCAATATGTCATGTGAGCTTCCTGTACGGTAGGGCTTTCAGTTCATTTCATTGTGCAGCCTTCCCACGTCAGAGGGCGAGAAAAACACGGCGAGGGGAGACCGCCAAAATTGAGTTGAGGGTAAGCATCCATTTCTGTGTATTTTGATATCTCTACGCTGAATAACTTTGCACCACGTGATCCTATCGCTGCTGTTCTTGTGGCGCTTATCTTTTAAGCCGTTAATGTACGCAACCAGTTCAAAAAAACATGTAAAACTATGAAGTCGTAAAAAGATTTAGCAGTCCCCTTTAAGACGGCTCGAAGTCAGGCTAAAACCTTCGTCCTTTCTTCATAGTCAATCGTATTGATCCTGCCTGGCCACATACGGAAAAAATCCTGCGTCTTGCGTGGTTCTGCACGGCCTCAAAGATCGGAGGCAGCTCACCTGGTTCTCGCATTGCCTCCGTGATCGACCATTTTTCGACAAACTACTATGCAATATGATGACGTCAGAAGTTATGATGAGTTCACTATGGCATCATGATGACGTCACAAATTTTTGCTGTCTGTGACGTTGTATGGTAACGTCATCTAACGATGACAATTTTTTGCATCACTCATCTACGAAGACGACGCCAGTGAATAGATTTGCCGTTTGATGATGCATTCATGGCTATTGCTTCAAAGAAACCTCACGCTGTAATAGATCTGTAAGGTTGAAATGTCAATGATACAATATGAAATGTGACTTATTAACCGCCGCTAGTGTAATTTTAATAATCAACCCAACACTGATTGATTGATAGTGATTGATATGCGGGGCTTAACGTCCCGAAACCACCATATGATTATGAGAGACGCCATAGTCGAGGGCTCCGGGAATTTCGACCACCTGGGGTTCTATAATGTGCACCCAAATCTGAGCACACTAGCCTACAACAGTTCCGCCTCCAACGGAAATGCAGCCGCCGCAGCCGGGATTCGATATCGCGACCTGCGGGTCACAAGCCGAGTACCTTAGCCACTAGACCACAGCGGCGGGGCTTAACCAAATACTCACCTAATTTTATGTTATTATATTCATACGTTGAAGTTTCACTAATCAATGGTCGCTCATTATTTTTCACCAACTAAATGATCATCTCAAAAATACGCTGCAACTCCGTGCGAGAATAAATTTTAGCCAATTTTAAAGCCTCACACATACCGGTGCGAGCGATCAACCAATCATGAAGTTCTCTCACGAAAGAAAATATTTGCGAGCACTAGCATCGATTTTTTTCTTATTTTGCATAATGGTGTATCGGCCCGCGCTCACGCCGCATTGCGAGAAACGATCGACCGGCCTGCGCCGGCCAGGTTTTACCTCGAACGCGTGCGGCTTTTCCCGACGTCGCTTCCGACGCCACCGGCGGCGCACGCAATCCGATTTTCCTGCCTGCAATCACGCACTCGTCCCGACAAAGGGTAACACGATTTCTCGCTCGCTCGAGCACAGCATCGCGCTATGTTAATGGCATGATGCTCGGCCGATAGAGCAGGGCCGTTGAATTCGCAAGCCGATTGCGCATACGCTATACACGAGGTGCGTTTCTCCGTATGCACCGCAGAAAGGCAACACGAGGCCAGAAAGCACTGTTTGCTGTGCATCTAGCTGCACCACGGAGATCGGGAAAGCTGATATTGATTATTTATCATTATCAGCATTATCTCAATATTGTATGTGGTGTTTCAATCAATTTATAAGAAAAAGAATGATAAAAAACTTCCACCTTTGAGTCATCAATAAACTCATTATAGGGGGCTAGATTTAGGAGGGAAATATTCTTAGAAGAATTTTTTTTGCCGTCCATAATAAACACAGTGGAATTTCAACACCTAAATCATTGTTGGAACAGTAAAATACGTCGCACGCGCGCAGTTGAAGTCGCAATCACTAGGCTGTGGTGTCAAACTCCTTATCTCAATTTTTATTTACACAGAGATGGTCTGGCTACTTCCCCTAATTGTTCGTTATGTGCAGTCCCTGAGACAACAGACCATTAACATAGCGTATTGTGAAAGATGAGCAAAATTACATTAGATGCCGTCTTCCGTCTCATAAGACTGAAGTTAAGCTCTCTAAATGTACTTCTTTGGGGGGTTTCATCCCTAGGATTAAGTGACGGGACAGTTGTCTCTGCATTGCAGGAGTTTATGAAAGGCTCAAAGTGATTCAGACTCTTGAGCCAATTATTACTCCAGAACCACTTGTTTCTAAATTGCTTTATTTATCCATTTATTAATTGCTGTTACTAATACTATCTGCTTACTTTTCTGCGTGCGCCATTTCTAATTCCCAATATTTAATATTTAAGTTTTCCCTTTGTCCTCCTCAATATTTTAAAAGACGTTAGCTAACATAATGAAAGTATTTCCCTAGAACTACCCCGCTTCTTAGCCAATCCACCAGCATGAGTGTGTGCCACAGTTTGTTTGTTTGTTTGTTGCCTGTGAGATTTTAAGATTCCAAGATTCCAGGCTCTTTTTCTTCTTCTTAGATGATAGCATAAGTTACCATGGGACTCTCTTTTAACAACGTCCAGATTATATGCAAAGAGCGGAACTATAGTTTTTCTCGCTAAGAGTTCCTTTGAAAACATTTATAAGTCAATTTGCTTGCTGTGAGAGTCGAGTTATAGTATCAAAAGATAGTGGAAACAAGAGTAAATTGATTTCTCAAGTGAAATGACAGAGCTCAATGGTAGGCAGGCATAGAAATGTTATATTTTGTCCACTAAAGTTCTGCAATGTTGAAATTTTGCTTAGCTTTGCCGTACCATCCCACCCCAAACGCCAAAGGCCCGTCAGAAATCTTTTTTAGCGCCTGATTTGAAATTTTCCTATACTTTGCACATTTTAATGCTCACTCGCTGATCATTCAAACTGGCACAAACTAGCAAGCAAACGCTCTAATAAAAGATAATTCACGTTTAACTTCGCAATCATCTCATCTACCGGTTGGCGCAATAACGAAGGTAATGTCAAAATGTAGTGTTTCCCGAGCAATAAAAGTCTTGCTCGCTAATAATTCTCGCTACCACGCTGCTACACTGGAAGTGTGGCAGCTTGGGCTAGTTCGTATGACATGACGATAGTTATAGTGTGAGAACAAAACGACGACACAAAGACAAGGACTCGAAGGACACCAGCGCTAAGTTCCAGCTCTGGCGCTAACTTCCAACTCTGGAAGTTCGCGCTCCTGCACTTCGTGCCCTTCTTGTCTCTGTGCCGTCGTTCTGTTCTCGCGCTATAACTACCGTCATGCTACACTGGAGATACACACACAAAAAAAAAGATGCAAGATGCCCTTAATTTCTGGTCGTCCTGAATCTTTAATGATGCTTCATAACGTGGTGAGAAAATTTCACACATAATCAACTGCAAGCGGTATCGATGGCTGTTAGTTTGCGGTTCCCAGCTTTTTCTAGGGTTCTTGATACAGCACGTAGCCAAACTTACAAAGCTTTATGTACGTTTTCCGGCCAAGACGAGGGAAAAGGGTGATGCACACAAGTGTTTGTAGTGCTCTAGAGGAACTTTTTCTTGAGCTACTTGGTACCTAAGTTTGCTGAACATATCATTTGTTGTACAATTCCTACGAATATAAAAATGGAAAAGGCGCTCTAATGTCTTCCTTCATTTACCGTCTTCATGTTACTGTCTTCACGCTGTGGTTGTATTTATTGCGAGAAACTTGATTGTTATGTGTAGTTTAACCCTTCCAAAGCTACCCTATGGTTATAACAGACGTCGTAGTGGAGGGCTCCGGATATTTCAACCACCTGGGTTCTTTAACCTGCACCTAAATCTGAGCACATGGGCCACAGCATTTTCGCCTCCATCGAAAATGCAGCCGCCGCAGACGGGATTCGATCCGGTGACCTGTGAGTCAGCAGCCCAGTACCTTAGCCACTGGGCCACCACGGTGGGGCTATTGTGAGACACTTTAGTTCAGTTTGTAGCAGTGCCAACTCCACAAAGTCTTAG
>NW_027464600.1:1957500-2100000 GCF_043290135.1 Rhipicephalus microplus | reverse complement strand
ACGAGTTGGTATAGAGCCGTGCGCAGAAGAGGGCGGCAGCTCGAACTCATATTAATGCATAGTGGCGAAGATACGCCCAGCACTCGTGATTTGTCCCCCTCGTTGTCATCGATGTCGGGTTATTGCCGAACTCGAGTACTCGCATTGTGCAAGCTGTGAGAAGAGCAAGCGCGACTCTCGCGCCCTTCCGCTTCCTCTTTTGCTGCTCTCCTTCCCTATCTCCCACTCCTCTACAGCCCACTCCTGCTTCGTCCGCTAGTTCAAATATACGGCGTATGGGCGCGTCTGATAACAGCCGTGCTTTCAGCGAACGCGAGTCTCTGCCCCCCGGAGGACACCTCGTCCAACGTCGATCGGTGGACCAGCCTGCTTCAACACTTGCTTTATAGTTTGTCTCGCTGCACGCATATATACTTACGCCACGCCGCGCTGCGTCGCCTGCGCGCTTTCTCAAAGCTGGTTCGTTTCTTGCAGTGGGAGTATGAGCATAGTATAATCCGCGTTGGATGGATTCCATTCGCTGCGTTTTCGCGCTGTTGTTTTCGTTCAATTTCTCTCGCATTTTTCTTACTGCCCCATAGTATGCGCTGCTGAGCTATTGTCAACGTATGCTTTAAACTAGGTTTAAATGGTTCCTTAAGACCCTACCAATAGTTGCAGTTTCCACTCGTGATCTCTGAGATTAGTCGTGGCGTGTCGTTCCTTACCCTCTAACCTTTTACAGCGAATGTGGCCAGGCTAAACAAAAAGTTATTCGCCATGAGTTTCGATAGGTCTGCAATAGCTGCGCCGTCAGTTACACCGTTTTCTACGTCGCACCCAAACACGCTCGCCATTGGCAGCGTTGTTAGCGACGTCATTATGTGCGTCGTACCAAGCACGTGTGTCGTTGGCTGCGCCTACGGTGACGTCGTTTATTACTCCGCGGTGATGTCGCCCAGTCCGCGCACAGCAGCTTCAACGTACAACTTCCACACGGGGAGGACACGAATCGTACGACCGCCTCAACAGCAGATAGCTTTTCAAGAACAACACAAGCAGATGACTCGTTAGAGAATTCATGTTTGCCGGTACGATGCAGCAGTGCGGGCACATGAACATGCATGGATGGTGAAACGCAATCAGAAACTGCCCACCGTCAGCGTTTTGGCAGCCTTTCGAGCGACGTCAAGCGACAGCAGCGAGCCGAGGAAGCAGTTTTGCGTGCATAAGAGCGTCAACGTGGCGGTGACGCCTTTTACAGTGGGGGTTTTTCGAGTGAAACTTCGTGTCCTGCATGTGGTGACGTCTCCAACTACACTGTGGCGGCATGTTTCAGCGTTGCTAGTTAACCATCTCTACGAAGTGTCTCGGTGGTAATCTTTTTTCGTAGTCAAGTTAATTTAATCAAGTGAACATGAATTACCAACACGTCCACGCATTCCTGTATGCGCTCTTTCAAACCGAACTACGTTTCAAGTATTTCTCCATATGCCTGAAGCTGGCATGCTGCCAGATTCACAATTTTGTGAACCATGGATGAGATGCCATAAATTGGTTAATATTTCCCCTGCTTTGGCAAGCAGTCTTGAATTGAGACTAAAGGCCTTTTATATATAAAAAAAAACCCAAACTAGGCGTACTGTGCAGTTCAAACGTATACATTCACAAATTGCTGGGAAAGCGAAATTACTCCCAGCTTAGTAATCTCTAAACTTTTCACCGCAAGTGTACATATAAATAACTAAAATCTTAAATTCAGTCTTGGAAGGCGTGGCTTGCACGCTATTTTCAGGCAAATAATTTACATCTACGCGGTTATGACTCAAAATATTGTTGGTGGTGTCACGAAATGTTCAGAGGAATCAGTTCGCAATGTACGTCGAGATAACATTGTGTCAAATATGCTGCACTTTTCAACCTAACGGTTGAAAGCACTGGTCGGGAAGACGCAGAACTTAGCTTTTAAAGGAAACGTTATGTTGATCTCTCCACGCTATAAACAAAATCGCATTAGGCGATACATTACGTTTCAAGGTTTTGCTTCTTTCACCCGTGGCAGTCTCAAACAACGTAGGCTCACGTCAATCTACCTAATATATGATTACAAACAGAGAGTCACGTGAAACATTACATACACTCTGTCGGTCTGTGTGATTTCTTCATTCTCGCTACTGATCGACGTACTACATGTTGACAATTTCGTCGCTCTTGTTTCCTGTCGTGGCAATAAAAATACGCTGTCAGCTAGAGCGAATACCAGAGTCACACGGTGTCATCAAAAAAAAAATGACAAGAACAACAACAAAAATTTGAAGCTAGAACGGCAGAAGAAAGCGAAGCGAAGAATGCAGGAAGGTTTTCTTGCAACGTTTCCGTGTCACGCCAGGCAATCGCTCAGTGTTTGCATCTGAGAGGGCATCCATCTTACTACATGTCGGGCAGCCGTTTTGTCCCATACCGTCAGACGTGTTAGATGCCTGGAAAAGCGACATATATTGGAAGCGCAAGATAAGAGGCTATGAATCGAACGCGATGATTCGTAGTATAGCCAGCTCCTTTTCGTATTGCCTATAACTCGAAACAACAAGGACAAAAATAAATAAAGCGAATATTCGCAGTGACTTCAGAAAGGCAGTGCATCTTTGAATTGAGCAGTTAAACGATAACAACCTCTTAAAAACTCCTGCCCTATAATTTCAGCCAATGTTAATAAACAGTGCAACTACGCGTTTAAAAGTCAACAATATCTGGACATCGGAAGTTGTGACTAAAAGAAGGTTTTCGATGAGCCTCGGGGGTTAGTGGTAGGATGGCACGGAAAAGCTAAGCAAAACCACAACACTGCAAAAGTGATACCGGAAAAACAGCGGAATTTTTACATCTGCAGGCATTCGGGCTTTATCATTGTACTTGAGGAATTGATTTATTCTTGATCGCTCCCGCTATACCATACTTGATTTTGAGAGTGATATTTGGTGTTAGAACGTTATACCAAAGGAGCTGTTGAACAGCAGAGAAGTTTCTCTGGTCGCAAGTACTGTGGACATCCTTCAAGACAACTCACACTGTCCCTTACGCAATCGATTATGATGATTGGTAGCCAAAAGTAATCTTTTTTTTTCATTCTTCATCCTCTATGTCGGCTGCGATTCATCGTAGAATATTTTACGGCGCAACGGGTTAGAGTCGGGCATAGAAGGAACACATCGCTGAACTCACAAGTGAAATTGATTTAGAAAGAAACCTATGACTATTCAAAAAATGTGCGCATGTGTAGCTGGGTTGCAACAAAACATGATTTATGTCTTGTCTAACAAGTAGTTATATTATTCATCTTTAGGAGGGATAAAAGGATGACTTATACACTTATTACTGGATCTAGTGAAACATTCTTTGGCTATTTCTCGCATGCGCTGATCAACATGCCTATATTCGATATTTCCTACATATAATTCCCACGCAGACGGCAAAATAGATAGCTTCGAGAAGACCACGTCGGAGACAAAAATGATGCAAGCTATTTTGTAGTCCAAAGAAGAAGACGGGTCTTTGACGCGCAGCGGTGGTCTAGTGGCTAAGATGTGCTATGATGACCCACGGGTCGCAAGATAGAATCCCAGCTGCGGCGGCTGCATTTTAGATGGATGCTGTGTTCCGTCCGGATGTTGTGTTGAATTGTATGAAAGTTCACTGTTCGTGAGAATAAGTTTCTCTTAACACACAGGCGAAAATGTTGTAGGCCCGCATGGTCAGATTTTGTGCACGTTAAAGAACTACAGGTGGTCGAAATTGCCAGAGCCACCCTCTACGGCGTCTCTTGTAATCCCATGTTGGTTTTGTGTCCTTAAAGCCCCCATAAAATTAGCAAAAAGGCGGCTAAGCGAAATGCCCGAATCTCTCCGGTTTGGTCGTCTGTGTTAATAATTCGCTTTTCCACGCACTAAGTTTAGGCTTCCATAAGTTTTTCATGGATGTCAAGGTGAAATAGTTTTTAAAAGACAATGAATATATTTGTTGTTCTCAGCTTTGTTTTCACGACGTGAGGTGGCGATATGTCGCAATGACGTTATCCAGGCACACTACATTTCTCGGAGCACCCTATCCGTGGTTTCAAAATACACTTATCAATTATTGTTTATTTTTTTTTCAACACTTTCATAATTTCAACAGACATTAGCGTGCAAAATTTAAGTGTTTTGGAAACTCCCCGACTCTTGGCCAATCCCCCAGCGTGGGTGATTGCCACAGATACAATGCTCTACTCAACTCTACTACAGGGCTCGACCTCGACGCTGTCTCCTAAGCTTTAAGCGTAGACTGTCTGTTACGCTTTGCCGAATCGGAAAAGAGCTTGAAACTAGGATGTAGCAAAAAAAACAACTTTTTGATCTTATGAAGGTGCACACGAACCCGCTTTCACAAAAAGAAAGATGTAGGTTAGCATCGTTATGAGGGGAACAAATTTGAATCAAAACAGCGCTCCAGTGATCGGCTGCTGTGGGCAGCCAATTGCGAAACCCAAACGTCCACTAAAATGCTGCATACAGTCCCAGAAAGGCTCTGTTATAATGAATATCCGGTTTTCCAATTCCCGTGGTGCGAGCAACGCTTTCTTGTCGGTCTGCATGTTGATTCTAAGCAATGTATATGAAAAAAAATGTACCTCGTGTTAAGCGCACGCAGCTGGCTTGTGAATTCAGCAGCTACGCTCCACCGAACGAGCGTGATGCCGTACATCAGTAGAGAACGATGCGCTGCTCGAGCGAGCGTGAAGTTACGTTACTGCCTGTCGGCAAGTTGCTCGGGAAGTACTTTGGTTTGGGCTAGTTGGTTCATAGTGCTCACATAGAAAGGGCAGCGCGAAAACTCGGGAAAAAAAGAAGGACAGTAGAGACAGAGCGCTAACAACTGAAAGTTTATTCCCATCACATGCGCATATATATGTGCCTAAATGGTGATTGAGAGGAGGTTTAGAAGCAAAAAAAAAAGAAGGCTGGTTTTAACCAGCGAGAAAAACTGCAAACAATAAAATCTTCAAAGGAACTCGCGCAAGCGTGGTGAGTGAAATGCATCAGGTCAAGATAAAGCAAATGACACGGAAAATCAAAGAACGCCTCGAAAATAACGAATTTCAGCGTCAGACAAGGATATGGAAGGCCTGCTCACGCACTTGTCCCCTGCTTCATGAATGAAGATAGCCTCAACAATCTCGCGCTCTATCTTATCCCTCCACATTTTAAAAAAACCGAGTACTACGAAAGTCAGGAGAGCAGCCACAACGCCTGCAATGGTCAGCCAGAAAACCACTGGTCATATTGCATACACTATAGTCATGCTCCTTCGCCCTTTCATTAAAACACCTGCCAGTTTGACCAATGTACTCAAGTCCACAACTTAAAGGAAACCTATAAACTACATTGGAAATACAATCTGTGAACCTGTTCCTGTGTTTGATTGTACACCCAGGGCGTTTTCCTCTGTAGGCCACGCCTCATAACATCGAGAGTTTGAAGGGCGCGGACAGTACAACCTGCACGTCATGCTTCCATGCAGTTCTCTTCAAGTTATGCGAGTATTTTTGAACATATGAGATAACTTGCACATGCTTTTTCTCTTTTCTACCATCTTTTTGTTTTGTTTGATCGCGTTTCATGTTCCGTAGCAGGGTCTCACACACCGCAGAAATTAATTAGGGAGGGTAACCCGCCTGCCTCAATCTGGTAACCTGTGCAGTAAAGCTAAATGAAATGACGTACACAAGACTTAATTAGGGCTGAATGACTGTTCACTGCAATGCTTCGCTTAACAAGCTTCGAATGGCCGCTGTCATGACGTAACAAGGGTTTCTTGGATCTAGGATTACACTTCCAACAGATGTGATTATCGCCAAAAAGCAAGCCAATGTCAAGAAATTGCAACGCTCGCTTATCAGGCTTTTCATGCGTCAATTTCAGGCCTTGAATTTCACTCTGACACACATGCAAAAGGTCATGAATGACTATGTCAAGGTGATCAACATCATTCAAAATTACTAAAAAATCATCCAAATACCTAAAGATCTTGACAACCTGTGGTACTTGCAATTTATCCTGAATGCGGCAACCAACAACCTACAAGAAAAGATCACACAACACAGAATCTACAGCTGAACCAATGCATATGCCCTTTCTTTGAACATAAAACTTCTCATCAAAATTAACAACTGTAGAAGACAAATAAATCTCTAAGTGTCTGACAAAGTCATCAGCAGAAACACCTGCTTCACCTGAAAACTGAAGTTCACCATATTCCTGAACCCTATCTCGAAAAGCCTGCAGCAGTCCTTCATGTGGCACAGAATAATAATGTTCTTCAATGTCGACCGAAAAACCATTAAAAGAGCCATGTGAGCACTATGAACCATCTGTGAGCACTATGAACCAACTAGCCCAAGCCAAAGTACTTCTCGAGCAAATTTCTTATACAATAGGCCCTTTCCTGTCTAATAGTTTTCGTTCGGATCCTTCCAATGTATATACCAACCTCATCGCGGTAACCCTGTGCAAATCCAGGTTTATGTCCCACTGCACCAAGCGGAAGCAGGTTCCCAAAAAAGTGCAATGTCTATTCGGTGTTGTCCAACCTTCCTGGGGCCACTGCAAGTGCCTTTGGAAGATTCTGAAATGAGAATAATGGCGACAGGTGAGGATGTTTCAGGACTGGTTGCATGTTTTCGTGATAAATGGTGCTGAGCCTTTCAAGGAATCGCATCGCCTGTATGCACTCAAGAAACAAGCGGCCGTGTCGGCTGAGTTCTTGTGGCTTCGTGCTCTCGTGAACCTCACTTCTAAGCACAAGGCTTCTTGTATTAGGCAAGGCAACATTTTTGTGCTTGGTAATGCCGTGGTTCCTGGCGACGTTAAGCATGTTCTGGAGAAAGGAGCAAAATTCAGTTATTAGCCCTGTCTTAAACCCCAGGGCATCCTCTCCCTGGTCCGTCAAGTCGCTGATTGTTGCGGTGAAAATGAGAAAGATCGAGTTATTTCCGAAAGGGTTGAGTGCTTGACACGATGCACGTCTTCCCATCGTTCGATGGATCAGCCCCTAAAGAACATTTCGAGGACGCTGAAGAAACTGCAGTTAACATTACTAGAAACTGACAAAGAAGGAAGTTTCGCTGTCCTACCGAACACTATGTTTCGAGAAAAGTAACAATCGGCAATAATAAAGAACTTCAAGGACCTTGGACTTTGATGCTTCAAAACAGAAACGGCGTGCACTTCAACTGCTAGAGGAATTAAACCTACAGAACCTCAAGGCAGGGACAAAGAAAGAAGAAAAAGGCTTCCTTGAAGTCTTTTTTACCGTGAAAAGTCACAAACCCGATGTTCCGTTTCGTGCCATTGTTTCTGAAGTTGCTACCTGGCAACGCTACGTCAGCCTTTACCTACAAAGGCACCTTCAAGTTTTAGTGAAGGATCATCCATTTGTCATCCGCAAGTCTGGGGACTTCATGCTGCACCTACAAGGTTTGAAATCTGGCTCTTTTAATGGTTTTTCGGTCGACATTGAAGAACATTATTATTCTGTGCCACATGAAGGACTGCTGCAGGCTTTTCGAGATAAGGTTCAGGAATATGGTGAGCTTCAGTTCTCAGGTTAAGCAGGTGTTTCTGCTGATGACTTTGTTAGACTCTTAGAGTACTAGTTGTCTGCTACAGTTGTGAATTTTGATGATAAGTTTTATGTTCAAAGAAAGGGTTTATGCATTGGTTCAGCTGTGGTTCCTGTGTTGTGTCATCTTTTCTTGTCGGTCGTTGGTTGCCGCATTCAAGATAAATTGCAAGTACCACAGGTTTTCAAGAACTCTAGGTATGTTGAAGATTTTCTAGTAATTTTGAATGATGTTGATGACCTTGACATAGTCATCCATAACGTTCTGCATGTGTTTCATAGTGAAATTCAAGGCCTGAAATTTACGCATGAAAAACCTGATAAGCGAGCGTTGGTATTTCTTGACATTGGCTTGCTTTTTGGCGATAATCACATCTGTTGGAAGTATAATCCTAGATCCAAGAAACCCTTGTTACGTCATGACAGCGCCCATTCGAAGCTTGTTAAGCGAAGCATTGCAGTGAATTGTCTGCATTCAGCCCTAAATAGGTCGCGTGCACATGTCATTTCAACTAGATTTAATGCACAGGTTACCAGATTGAGGCAGGCGGGTTACCCTCCCTAATTAATTTCTGTGGTGTGTGAGACTCTGCTACGGAACATGAAACGCGATCAAACAAAACAAAAAGATGGCAGAAAAGAGAAGAAGCATGTGCAAGTTATCTCATATGTTCAAAAACTCTCGCATAACTTGAAGAGAACTGCATGGAAGCATGACGTGCAGGTTGTACTGTCCGCGCCCTTCAAACTCTCGAGGTTATGAGGCGTGGCCTACAGAGGAAAACGCCCTGGGTGTACAATCAAACACAGGAACAGGTTCACAGATTGTATTTCCAATGTAGTTTATAGGTTTCCTTTAAGTTGTGGACTTGAGTACATTGGTCAAACTGGCAGGTGTTTTAATGAAAGGGCGAAGGAGCATGACTATAGTGTATGCAATATGACCAGTGGTTTTCTGGCTGACCATTGCAGGCGTTGTGGCTGCTCTCCTGACTTTCGTAGTACTCGGTTTGTTAAAATGGGGAGGGAAAAGATAGAGCGCAAGATTTTTGAGGCTTTCTTCATTCAAGAAGCACGTGACAAGTGCGTGAGCAGGCTTTCCATATCCTTGTCGGACGCTGAAATTCGTTATTTCAGAGGCTTTCTTTGATTTTCCGTGTATTTGCTTTATCTTGACCTGATGCATTTCACTCATCACGCTTTCGCGAGTTCTTTTGAAGATTTTATTGTTTGCAGTTTTTATCGCTGGTTAAAACCAGCCGTCTTTTCTTGCTTCTAAACCTCCTCTCAATCGCATTTTAGGCACATATATATGCACAGGTGATGGTAACAAAATTTCAGTTGTTAGTCAGCGCTCTGTCTCTACTGTCCTTCTTTTTTCCCCGAGTTTTCGCGCTGCCCTTTCTATGTGAGTGCCTGTCGGCACTAATGCGTGATTGCGGCAGGCAAACAAGATTTCATGCGCTGCGGGTAGCGTGGCAAACAACGTTGGGAAAAGCCCGGAGTGTTCGAGGTGAAACCTGGCTGGCACCCCGGTCGGTGATCTCTCGCAATGTGGGGTGAGCGCGGGGCACCACTCCGTAACAACAACGACAAAAAAAGTAGAATCAAAACTAGAGCTGATACTCGCCAATATCTTCTATCGTAAGCCATCCTCGAGATTGGTCGCTCCCTTTCACTGACTTGTGCGCAGCTTGAGTATTGGCTACAAATTACCTTCGCGATGAGTTGTGGGGTATTTTAAGGGAACCGTTTGTTACTTAGTGAAGGATATTGAGCAGAAGGTAATTTGCAGAAGTTTAATACATAGCGACAATAAAATGTAATGAAGCAATTGCAGAGGCAGTTAAGAAAAAAATACTGGTAGTTAATCAGTCATATTGACACTTCATGTTTGCTCATTTATATTTCAACGTTAGACTTGAACGTAAAGTAACGTGAGTGGTAACATAACCACAGCACATCGTTCGCTTTCGCCTCCGATTCGTCTTCGGCATAAGGGGACTATGAGTTTATAAGAGTCATTAGAGCGTAAAGTTTTCTTTTAGGGCGAAATGCTTCGATGCCTCACAAAGCGCGAAACATTACAATCGGCGTTGATGCCTCGCGGCTTAGACATGAGAGAAGCCAAAATCATCACCGCGGGATGACTTCACCATGAGACGTCATCAAGACTTAACCGATCGCCGAAATTGGTCACGCCTTGGTGGGGTTATCCAACGTAGTCGTATAATGATGTCATCGTGTGACATCGTCAAAAGTAATTCATCTTGAAAAGTGTGCTTTGTGAACAAGACATGGAAAGACAGTACAGGATGCAACGAGCACTAACTACCAGCTAGTTTATATAATGTGATGAGAAAAAAATCTATCCCCTTGAGATCGCTTAGTCAAACAACCATGCGCTGATGCTCATCAAAAAGACGGACGGAGCCGGGCGAAACTGTTCAAAAGACGCGACAGAGGTAGATTTCGCAAAGCTCATGAGCTACATAATTTTGACTGGATCTTGCTTCCATAAATCACGGCCTTTCTTTGTATTTCCTGATATCATTTTCCTTTTCTCTCTTTCCCCTTTTGTGCACTCGCTTTGCACTGTCAGTCTGTTTTTTTTTATCAGCATCAGCGCATGCCGGTTTAACACACCCCTTTCACTGGGCCGTGTCTATGTCATCCCACTCAATAAACTGGTTCGTACTATAGTTAGCGCCTGTTGCGTCGTGTACTGTCTTTTCGTCACGTGTTTACAAAGCGTACTTTTGAAGATGAAATAATACAAACTAGGCCTCTTTATAGCTTTTTGAAAAGTGGTGCCATCACGGCAGCAATGCTTTATAAACCAGTTGAGGTGCCTTCGATCTTGGAAGCAGTTCAAAAACACGTTAGATGCAGATAGCTTTCTAAGGGTGGCAGGGCAGGTTCACTACAATCGACTGGAAAAAAAAAAAGAACATGATTTTTGCTTTCGAGTTGTCTTGAGTGAATGCATAAGTGCACCCCTGTGAGTTTTTGCTTCTTTTTTGTGAATACGGGCTCGATTTGGATGAACCTTCATCATAGCGCTATTTAAAAAATGTTAATTAATGGCCGCGTTTCGGACGAGATCAGATATTAGTCTCGTTGGTTGCTCTTCACTTTGTACTTGTTATTACTTTCAACGCGGGGCCTTATGTCATAGAACGTTTTCACTCCAAACTTGGTCGCGAAAAATCATTTTCAGCCAATGCAGTTTCCAGGACCACTTTTAACAGAAACAGGGCTGGCCAATATATTCTATTACACATCGGCTACTCCTGTTTGCTGTCTTGTCTACAGCACCGTTTTTTTTTTCTTTTGTGTCTCCAACTCAATGTCCGATAGTCTTCGTTTTTACGCCTGTTACGGTGTCATTCTGTTAATATTGCAGGGTACCGCTATCCTGAAAACAAGGTGGAAATCCAGTATTTTAGGTCAAGTAATTTATTTGAGCCGTACTTCTTACCTTTCTAACTCTACACGCTGTAAACTTGTGCAGGCTCTGGTCTGTGCTGAAATATCATCTGTTCTTTCTTTCTTGGCACGTCTACTGTCTATGGTCTCTATGGTTTCTTTAATCCACTCGCCCTCTGCATTCACTGTCTTCTTTTTTTCGCTTCGTCGGAGAGAGACAGGGAAAAACCGATGACCCCACTAATCCGTCTCCGCTGTCAGGACGCGTAGTTCTGGAACTCGGAGGGATTTTGAACCGACAGCCGCGATACTGGTATTGTTTTCGCTTTTTTCCGTTTATTTGCGCATCACTTGAACCGCAGTGGCAGCGCTAAGCGTAGATTGGTCAAATAAAAAATCAAACTTCGCTACTTGTCTGTTTCTTTATTGTTCACCTATTCTGGCGCTTGGTGAGAGCTTAACTTATTTCTTTACACTGTTCTCGCTGATGCAAACACGGATAATATACGCTCTGCTCTGCTTACTATGGATAGTATTGTTTCGTCTATAAGAAATACTACTGATTAAGTTTCAGTAAATTATAGTACGACATGCACCTTTGTTATACTTATTAAAAATCTCAGCATCGGCTCTCTCGGTAGCGACAGCGCCACGTGTCGCGATTCCGCCTCTCCGGCCCCCGGTCACTTGTGGTAATCTTTTTGCGTTGCGACAGTTCTGTCGAGGTGCTACAAGGAACCACTTGTAGGGTACTTTTCAATGGGTACGCCTTCATTCTCGCAGACACGGGCCAGTGTCTACCTGGCTTTTTAATCGTTGCTGCCCTATTTATATTGCTAACTCGCGCACATGTGGGCTGATCCATTACCCCTCCCCTCCCGTCACACACACCTACGTGCTAATTGTTCGTAAGAGCTCAGATATGCCAAAGTGAAGAAGCTGAATTGCGTAGGTGGTCAACCGAATCACAGAAAGCCCTACAGAAGAAAACGCTTTGCGCATTCATCATCTGGGGCTGGATTTGCGAATTTTCTTTTTTGCTAGTGCATTTTTCCAATGGTAATCCGCCTTTTTAATGATATTGGCTGCATCGTGGTCGGTTAAAATATTTTCTTTTAAGAAGTGCCACCATAAATGTTTCAGTATTTACAAAAGATGCCCTTTGCTTGGTATTCCAGTTTCAGACAACCCTGATCTTCAGCTAATCTTGATGCAGTTCGTATCATTAGCGAAACCAGCTGACTAAAGGCGATTGACTGTCATGGAACATGAACATCGTAAGTTAGATGTCTGGTGTAGTATTCATGAAAACAGTTTACCACGAATTCCATCCCATCAGCGAAGGTCGAACAATTCTGATACTCTATGTATGACCAGCGGAGGTGGTGAGCCAATGGCTATCAGCACTTGCGAGCGAAAAGCCTCGCAGATCCGGTACCACGGGGTGAAATATTGTTTAAAACTTTATCCTGCAAAGCTTATCAAAACCTTCACGCGGCCATGACGAAGAGAGTAAGAATTGAGAACAAAGAAAAAAAATAGAGATAGCGTGCTTCACTCTCGGCACTCTCATTTTCTGCTTGAAAACCGCAGATTCCTTGATTTGCGGCGCTCGCAGTGTAAAGCTGGTGTCACGCGCGTTGAGCTTTCGCGAGCAGGGGCTGCAGCGTGGCACTAATGATGATTGAAGAACTGTTTCCGTACTGACGCCACACGCGCAAATTAGCGCCAGCGTATGTTTTAGACGGTAACAAAATAAAATAAAATAAAATAAAATAAACAGATGGTTCCGCAATGCGCTAGTAGGCTAACGAGCTGGGCGTGCTTGGCGTTAGGTTCCAATCGTGCTCCCTGAGATCCCAAAATATACCAGCGTATAAACAAGACCCGCTGGGTCTTTCATTCCATGTCTCCTTCGCGGTCTCCATTCCATGTCTCCTTATTCGAGTTCCATGTAGCGTGACGTGTGTTGAGCTGAATACGTGCGCTGTTTCTCTCTCTTGTAAGTGAACGCAGGTGCCTGAATATGAAGCTGCTGCCTTTTCAAAAGTCTGAACATAATTACGAAGAGAGTCAGGTCCAAAGTGGGTTACTGTGGTGCTATATATAACCCACCTGGTCAACCGGGTTAGAGTGACACGTGTGAGAGTCATGACAGGTTGTTTGACCGTTGGTTCTGGATTGTAATTTTAATTTATTTATTAGTTCAATTGTTCTGCCTGCAGTCAATAGCTAGCTCGTCCGCAATTTTGTACCCGCCATCACTAGTATTGGATACTTCATAGAATGAGTGGCGTCGGTTCTTGAATATTATCCTTCTAATGTGTAGGTAACCAGTAGGTTGTTTTCATTGGCTGCGAAGGTTTACTCACGCTATCTCTTTGACGCAATGGCTAAAGCGCGCATTTACGGCCTGAGCTCTTCAATAATACAGGAGACCGGAATGGAAAGAAAATCAACTCATTCTAGCGTTTCAAAAGATAAAAAGCATGGATATGTCCATGAGGGACGCAGATGGGAAACTTCAGATTGTTTTGGATTCGGGAAAGAAACAGGAAGAGAGCTCACAGCTAAGGATAATAACAAACCTACAGTTTCTGCCATTGTTCTGACTGAGTGCGTAAGAAGAAATTTGCGCAACACAAATTAACTCTGCAGCGGTCAAGCTAACATGGAGACGTCAGTATGACACATCTCGTAGATTAGAAAAAAAAAACTTGGGTGCGTGGAACGAAAGCTCTACTGCAAAAGTTCCCGGCTTAGTATCTTGTCAGGCCGCTCTCAATCAAGCGTTTGGTCCTACCGATGTGACTAGGACAATATTCACATATAGCCATAAACTAATGCGCTCAAATAGAGATTGGACTGATTGCGATGAGTAACGTATTGCGAGAGATGGTCGCCTTCCAATGATCAAACATTTACTGCGAAAGGAAAGCGCTATGAAATCGGCATCCGTATTGCACGTTGTCGGATGGATGGCCATTGCGTGAAAAGTCATTCAAATCTGCGTGCTTTCTTTCTTGATATGCCAATGAGGGCAGGTAGCAGCCGATGTGAACAGCGTTCATGGTTGTGCGAGTGAGCGAGCGGCACATGAAAGTGGCGCGCGTTTGCAGCATGAAGTGTGGCTCGACCTCTGAGATTGCCGCTGCAATTACATCACTTCGCTTTGCAAGTGTGTGAAGAGAGCAGGTGCTCATACAGCGAGATGCAATCAGGCAACCGACATCTTGGTCAGTTAAACGCTGCTGCGGTCCCCGAAGTACTGCACAAATTTAGGCTCAGTCTTTACTGTGTTTTTAAGCGTTGACGTAAAGTATATTTATTAGTTCATCATCATCATCATCATCCTGAATACGCCCACTGCAGGGCAAAGGCCTCTCCCATGGTCAGCAAATTTATTTATTTATTTATTTATTTATTTATTTACAGCTGCTGTCAGCCATTACCCAGGGCTAATTAGGAGTGGGAAACAAAAACAAAAAAATATAATTCTGTAATAATTACAAAATGAACATCACAAAATCATTCCGGTCTTGTGTTTTCTGCAACCAAGTTATATTTGCGAACTTTTTAATCTCATCGGCCCACGTAACTTTCTGTCTCCCCTTTGTGCGTTTGCATTCTCTGGTAATCCAGTCATTTACCATTATTGACCAGTGGCTATCCGGCCTACGTGCTACGTGCCCGGCTCATGTCCGTTTCTTCTTCCTGATATCAATTATATTATCCTCAACCCCGGTTTGTTCCCTGACTCAATATGCTCTCTTCTTGTCTCTCAAGATTACATTAATCATTTTCCTTTCTATCGCTCGCTGCGTCGTCCTCAATTTAAGCTTGGCCTTCTTTGTAAAACTCCAGGTTGCTGCTTCGTAGGTAAGTACCGGCAAAATTCAGCTGTTATGTACCTTGTCTTGAGGGTTTGTGGCAGATTACAATTCATAATTTGAGAATGCTTGCTGAATGTGATCCACCCCGTTCTTATTCTTTTAGTTATTTCTTTCTCATGGTTTGGTCCTGTGTTTACTACCTGTCCAAAGTAGTCATATTCCTTCACAACTTCCAGCATCTCTCTACTTATCACAAAGCGCTGTTTTCGTCCGAGACTTTTGCACATTCCTTTAGTTGTATGCACATAAATTTTAAGACACTCTCCTGCTTCCCGTGTCCAGTTCAGGAATTAGCTGTCATTCATCCCCCGAGTTACTTATCAAGACAATGCCATCAGCTAATCGCAGGTTACTAAGACGATCTCCATTACCTGATATCTCTAACAAAAACAATCATGAACTCATATATCTAACCGTTACTAATATAGGGTCCTGAAAACCTTCTGTAAACTTGTGGTGAATAGCACTGGAGAGATCAAATCTCGGGGGGCCTTTACACATTTCTTTATTGAGATTCTGTCTTTTTCTTTACGGAGAACTATGGTGGCTGTGGATCCACTGTACATTTCTTGCATTATGGTTATGTTCGATTGGTTGGTCGGTCGGTCGGTCGGTCGGTCGGTCGGTACAAGAGATTATAGAGAATGTCTCGTCGTGAGACATTATATAAATACTTTGGCCCCTTTTGAAAACGGGCCGGTACTACAGCCATGTCAAGCTCAGTTTCTGAAGATGAAATATTCATTGCTCGCCCGTACTAATGGCAGCATCTTAGTTTTCTAAATTATGAATATTTCACTGTAAAGTGGCAGTTTAACACTACGAAACCAAGATGTGATCATGAGCAACACCGTAATGGAGGCGTCTGGAAGTTTTGGCCATCTGGGCTTCTTTGAGGTGCACCGATATCTAAATGCGGGGTCCTCAGCAATTCCGTCTTCATACATATCCGGCCGCCGCGTTCGGGATTCGTTCCCGCGACCTTCGCGTCATTAGTCGAGCACCATGACCCCCAGACCACCGCGGTGGTGTGAACTTGCGTCATGCGTAGCCTTATAAATTATGTAGATGTAAGATCACTAGCTTTTTCAGGCAATTTCCTTCGGCATTACCGCTATCGCTGACGATATTTATGCCACCATTTTGGGGTTAACGGCGTTCCCGGCACTGCGAAAAAGAAGCAATTTCGGCTGTAATATTTTATTATTAAAAACTTGGGTTCACATTCAGGCACATGCATGACATATTCAAAGACATGGTAGACGGGGTCTAAGAAGTTTAGTTCGTGCGTCGTGTATGTTTGGCAAATAAGTATCGCAATTCCAAGGACACCCAAGCGCTGAAAATTCTGCAGTGAAATAGTAGAGATAACAAGTTCATTTGGAATATGTGTATGTCCAGGTAGTACCAAGCATCTGTGTTTTAAGATTGCCTATTAGCGGTGGTGGTGGTCGTATAACCGTGAACACTGTGCGGGCCCCTGTGTACTGGAGCAGATATGAACTAGTGCAAAGAGCTTGTAGGCACGCAGTGGTTAGTAGATAGCACATGTGCACGCTCTGCAATAAGCCTCGTGTTTACACGTACTGGTTGTGCCGTAAACACCGAAAGCCTTCACGCTGACATTTTTTCAACGAGTATCAGACTTAGAGCTCCAGTAAGGAGGCACCGGTTGTGTGATTTGCGCCGCGGTATCCCTTAAATAATTAGGGGGATTTCTCGCTTTCCAAGGCACCTGCGAAGCGCGCCGACTTGTGGTTCGCACACCTGGTGCCGTTCACACGCGGCGGATAACGTCTCAGGCAGTTGCAACATACCGTCTGCTTCGTTGGGTAACTTTAGTACAGCGCATGCACGCCTCTGTTGGCCAAGGTTCGTCTTGTGACTGCACTGGCTCGTGCGGAACCGCACATTTACAGGTAGGGTGTGTGGAAACTCTGCCTCAGGCAAATTAAGTCTTCATGTCTTCATCAACGGTACTTTTATCCTTGTCTTTTGTTCCTTAAGCTTAACCTTCGGACCAGAGTTGGCGAACGCACCAAACGCGGCTCAACGCTCAAGTAAGGTATCACGCAGCATGACATTGCAAAAGTGGGAAACACTGGAATTCACATGTCGTTGATTCTACTCCCTATAGATACATCTCTATGATGGTGGCGGGTATACCCGATCTTTCCCGGAAAGAAGATAGTGGTAATTGCCTTCTGAGTCTCGGTGTAGCATTCCCCAACGCCAGCTCATTTATTATCGAAATGGCCGACAGAGGCGACTGAAATGACTGCGTGGTCGTAGATACGAGTGCATATCCGTTGCTTTACTGCTTGCCTTACGCAAGCGAGATACGTCACTTCCGTATTGCTCAACATCACCGGGAAGGAAACGCCTTCACCGTCGAGTGCCAAATATGGGACAGTCACAAAGTGTCAAGAAATCTTTCGTTGGCTATATGCCCTATGCCGAGTAATAGCAAAAAGAGCGGAACACGGTGAACGTTCGTGCCTGCGTAGATAGTGGATTGCAGTCAAGGGCATCCACTCGCATACCGGTCATGGGACCGGTCATGGGACTGCTCATTTCAGTTACCAAAGACAACGAAAGCGCTGCTGTGATCCCTGAAAAATAACATACTGATGTACTATCTGTGACATCAAACGCAGAAGTGTTACGTCGATGGCAGCAGTCAGTCTTCTTTTTTCTTTACAGCTCTTCTTCTCCTTCCTCAGTGTAGGGTAGCCTACCGGGATCAGCCGTGGTTATAGATCTCGGCCCTTTTTTATTCTACTTACCCTTCCCTCTTTACCTACTTCACTTCTTTCTCTCTCGCTATGTCTCTGCATTATACAGAACACGATGCCTTCAATGGACATTATAGAAAAGTGAACTTCAGCTGCGTTGGTAGAAAGTACTTCGACATTATCGGAAGGACGACGCAAGGTGGGGAAACCATTTGATACTTCTGAAGAACTGACTGATTTGTGCGAGTGGATGCCCTTGACTGCAATCTACTATCTACGCAGGCATGAACGTCCACCGTGTTCCACTATTTTCTCTATTACTCGGCGTAGGGTTTATAGCTAACGTAACATTTCTTAACAATTTGTAACTGTCTCATATTTGGCGCTGTTATTCTACGATGTTTATATTATACCAGTCGACACCCTTACTCTTTCTCGTTTTTTCCTGTTTTTCTATATAAGCTATACAGTGCTGTACGAAGATGCGTCGCCCTGAGTCCTTTTCCTATCCCGCTTCAATTTGGTATCAAACAACCATAGGTTTTGTGCAAAGAGTATAAAGGCTTATTGCCAGATCATCAGCCAGCAATGATCATACGCGCTCAGGAGCGTCGGAGTCATAGAAGAAGAAGAGTAAAAGGCACTATTCCTGAAGTCCTATGAGCATGGCCCGGCGTCATCTGGTTGGCACCAGACTTCTTTTTGCGCGACATTGAGCTCAGGCGCTAGCGTATAATACAAGCCCCACTACGTCATCGTTGCGGCATCTTCAAACGATCACTCCTGCACGCGCCTTCGTTTTCCCTCTACCCGAATGCAGCTTGAAACCAGCTTGAAGCTATGAACAAGACTGTTTCGTAGCCTATATAACCATAACATAGTTTCGGCGTCTGAGTCTGCGGTTCAGAGCCACCCGTATGTGGAGGTTGCCAAACGCACTGAAACGACGCGCATTCGCCACACGCGAAATGCACGTTTTACGTGCGGAAACGTTACCTTTGAAACGACCTCGCGTGCGACGCTCGCTATTAAATACCCCAAGCGGCTGTTTCCATTTGCTTCTTTACTTGTTGTAGCTTGTGATGCAGAATAAGGGCCGAGTTTATGCCGTTCACCGTCGTAAAGTCCTGTACATTCTCGTGTGATTAGTGTAGCGATTCATGTGCAGCTATCATTTATCGTGCTCGCGAATAAGGAACACGAGCCGTATACGTGCTAACGTTTCCTTTACGAACTATTATGGTCTATATTGCGCGAGGCGTAATTAGCTTTATGTGATCATTGTAAGTGGTACATATAAGTTTTTTGACAGTACGCTTTGCAAATGGTCACTCGCATTTCGACATTACAGGGCTTTAAACGTTCCCCATAATCTTCTGCACCTTCCTTTGCGCTGCGTCACCACAGTTATGCATTTAGCATTTGGTGCGTGCTTTTAACATTGGCATAATATTTAAAAGAATTGTAACGATGAAGAGCAGAAAAGTGTTAAAAATACAAAACGTGCGTGTATATGTTGATTTATTTTTATTTTTTATCAATTTATATTATGTTACTTTATAGAGAATATAATGATGAAACATGTTCTCATTTCTAACATAGGCGAATAGTTTTTATCTCCTTAGAGAGAGACAGGAGGAATACTTGACCCGTAAAAGTGTTGTGTGCTCTTCTGATATAAATAATATGCTTGCAGCGTGAAGATAAAGCATGGAAAAAGGAAAATCGTATAGGTAGATGTCTTTGGATGTCTGTGTATGTGAATATCTGCCATTAGATATGAATGTGTCTCTGGATATGTTTTGTTACTGGCGCATACATCGTGATTACATCCACTGGGTAAACATTCCCCTCATATCTCTAAGCCTGGTCAACAACGCTAGTACCACTTATATAACGGTACACACTGAGGAGGAGATATTCAGTGGATGCTGTTGTTTCAAGCGCCCACATGAATGACATGTCTGTGATCGTGGTTCTGCTGTATAGCGCCCCACCTCGTTCGAACCATCTAACAACGAACGACGTCACATCGACGCTTAAACATGAGCGAACGATAATCAACGGTAAAG
This sequence comes from Rhipicephalus microplus, assembly GCF_043290135.1. Lineage (NCBI taxonomy): Eukaryota > Metazoa > Arthropoda > Arachnida > Ixodida > Ixodidae > Rhipicephalus > Rhipicephalus microplus. The sequence continues at coordinate 2,080,236 of NW_027464600.1, read as the reverse complement.
TTCAAGCTATTTGCCGTTGTAAGAGGGCTGTATACTCTTTCTAAACGCATTAAGGTAACCGCGCTGTTGATCTCCCTTCTCGGGAATCAGAGTTCTCGTTGTTGCCATCGTTCAGCCCGGGAATGGGGTTCGCCTTGGCTCGCCGCTTGGCCAGATCGCAATGTCATGCTATTAATATTAAGGCTGTGTCTTCACGCACTCTTCATTCATATTGATTACGTCTACAGAGATAGACAAATTGGTCCAAAGTGCCCGAACCCTGCGTCAGAAGCCGTCATTCATCATCTCCGTGTATGGACTCGCTTTTGTATTTAGCATATAAGGCGCAATATACGCAGGAAGACAAACCTGAAGGCCAATGTGTTACTGAACAATACATTTTGGGCCACGGACGACAAAAGCGCTAACAAATTGGTGCCGTACGTCCAGAAAACCAAGCTGCATGCGTTTGTTTCGCATCATTTTAGTCTTCTAGTGTGCATACATCTCGCGGCAGGTTTGAAGAAAAACTAAGATGCCACAATCGCCATGGCGTTTGATGACGAAACGCGGGCAGGTATGGTGTTAATTAGGTTGTTACGATATCTTTTGAAGTTTAGTAGAGTTGACTGTTGGGCAAGTTGGTACTTCGCGTTCACCTAGAAACAGGACAAACGAGAAAGAACAGACGAGTACAGGTGTGCATGTACTCGGTGGTTCCTTAACGTATGTCCTGTGTAGTTGCGCAATTCACGATGGTTTCTATGTCTTTCGAAGAACTCATAATTATGCATTTAACAAACCTACCGAATGGCAATCAATTTCATCAGGCCGCCTATAATGCTGGCTACACGAGAACCGACATTGTCCCAGAGGCATAATGTGACAAGAGCTGTGAAATTCTTGTGAAAGTGAGTCTTGTAGGCATCCATTGACACCCATGACAGAAGTTGACATATGTAGCCCCACAGTGTGTTGCTTTTCGCAGCCACTGACATGGTGTTGGTGAGTCCAAGTGAAGTCGTTAAAATAAAAAGAGCAGGACTATGAATAAAGTTCTACCATCTAGTCATCAACCAAAAATACATGAAAATGGATACAAAAAAGTATTTCGGTTCACATGACAATGATTTTGTTCACAATGTCCTCGTTCAACGTGATTTATTCACAATGTCCACGGGCACTTTGATTGATTGATATATGGGGTTTAACGTCCCAAAACCACTAATTGATTATGAAAGACGCCGTAGTGGAGGACTCCGGAAATTTCGACCATATGGGGTTCTTCAATTTGCACCCAAATCTCAGCACATGGTCCTACAGCATTTACGCCTCCATCGGCACCATGGGCCCTTTCTGAACAAAGCTTCCTTGAGTGAAGCTGAAACGTCTTCTTCATTCTTTTTTCTGAGTCAATGTCCCATTTTTCACCTTCAACAACATCCTCCTGTCCAGACGCACTTTAAACAAAACACCCGACTTTGTCAAAAGTAGACATAAGTGATGTGTAGTCATCGATTTGCTGTTAGGTTGGTCGGTTTGCTGGGATATGCCTTGTTTTCGGGGCTTCATTGGACACGCATTCTGGGCTGGTAGTGGCTTCACCATCAGGGTATTCGAGGAGGTGACCTTTTCAACAGTTTACTACCATGACTAAAGTGTGCAAGTGCTACACAAAGGAAACGCTCGTCTAAAGACTGAGCAAATTTCCAATTTTCAAACCTAGAGGTGCGAATCATCACGCCGTGGTGTCACCACTAGAAAAAAACTGTGATTTTTATGAGGACAGGTAGCGCAAAAGCTATGGTACACCATGATCCTGTACTCACGCATGACTATGGTGCAGCGACAGAACAATGGCGTGGGGGTGCATAGAAACTTTCCAAGCGGAGCTGTCGTGCCGTCTTCATACTTCAAGAAGTCGCAAGCGAGGAGTGATTGATCGGACGGTTAGCTGTTCCATTTTAAACCGACATAATGATCAAATTCATGGGTAGCGTCTGCATTTTGCATCAATTCCAAGTCGAAAGAAGCGGCGAGCAATGTGCGAGGCCTTATATTGCTCAGGTGGACTCGATTAACGCTAGCAGCCTCACAGGAGATTACACTGCCTTTGCTAAACCAAAAATTGTTGCTTGAACTACTCAAGTAATAATTAAAGAATAACCAAACTAAAAAAACGCACAAACTTACCACAACATGGCTCTTTATTGATTAAAAATTCTTTATACAATATCCGGTGTGCCACGACACAGCCGTTACGAGTTTACGCGTTGTATATATTGGTAATGTGATTGATTGATTTGTGGGGTTTAACGTCCCAAAACCACCATTTGATTATGAGAGACGCCGTAGTGGAGGGCTCCGGAAATTTTGACCACCTGGGGTTCTTTAACGTGCACCCAAATCTGAGTACATGGGCCTACAACATTTTCGCCTTATTGGTAATGTGCGTGATGCATCTAGTAATTTGCATGTGCTACCAGAAATATATTTACTGAGTGCGCAATGACTAACGTTCGGCCTTTTGACTGGTGCAACAAGGAGCGTAACTACATTTGCATAATGAATAGAGCTTATACTGATAAGGTTATTGTTATTTTATTTCGTTTGAAGCAGCTTCAGGCTAATAAACGGTTGCGTGGTCATCAGCTATGGTATAAATTCCCTCGGAAGGAATATAGACGCACTTTAAATGAAGCATACCATCTAAAGATTACAATACCAGACGTTTCGATGCCCGTTCAAAATGTGTTTATACCAGGTGACTACGAAACGCACACTGACAATAAAGGCCACGTCGCAAAACACGGCAATCTTATAGCGAATTTCCAAACATTTCTATTCAGGGGTACTATTTACAATTCTCCTTCTGCCTTATGTAATGATATGTCAGACGTTAGAGTTGGTTGACATCTGCTCCTATGAAAAGTTTTGTTCGGAGCGTGCCCTCAGTGCTTTGAATAATGTAATTGACGGGGACACCTTTTGCTCTTAATAAAGTTTAGTAGTTGTGACAGTGAATACGAAATCCCAGCCTGTAAAGAGTCACAATCGAAGGAAAGAGAATTCCAGAGCTTCCGCGTGGGGCGCCCCATGCGCCTAAACCAACGCGTTACAATTTGTGAAAAAAAAAAAAGAAAACATTCAAGACACTTGCATTTGCGGTGTTCATTTATGATGTTTAGGAGTATGTGCTATTCCACAGCATTAGCTACTTTTATTCTTGGATGATAGGATATATAAAAACCAGAAAAAATCAAAATATATTATAAACAGCAAAGCAGAGCATACGGAAAACGCATATTTGTACAGTGACTATCATGCCCACGCTTCTTCTATATTCCTCAGTGGACTCTTTGGAAGCTAGTGATGTTGTCTATGCATTATTGTGCTGCTTGATTACGCTTCAGTAAAAAAATTAAATTGACACGTAGCAAAGCCCAAACATCCATCTAAGTAATGCGTGGGTTTTCGAATCTAGAAAAAAATTAGCATAATTTCAGCTTCTGCAGAGTGCTTTACGGAACAAGTCTCAAGAGCGTATTTACACAATATGTGTTGCTTTCTCGACTTGAATTTCCGCACTAAAACCACATTTTCTAGTGCTAGTCTTTCCTACTGCGAAAACTCTTCTTTAGGGCACTTTATAGAAGCGAATTGCTATGGAGCTGATAACGATCCATCGTTATCCTTCGTTGCATGTCCTGTGTGGTGACGGCAGGCACGTTATCTCTCTTACTTCGTCGAGTTTCTTTTGCGCTGAGGTAGAGACCACAATGGGGGTTGTAAAGATAGCTTAATTTGTTTTCGTTCTTTTTTAAGAACCGCATGATGTCAAGAGATTGTCTTAAATGAGAATACAGATGTTTCTCGCGAGCGGCATGCCCAATGCATGTATACAGAAGAAACTGCGATGACTGCTCTTTTGTATAAGTTTTTCAAAAAATGGAAAAAAGAAACAACAACGTAACTGCTACGGACAAAAAGTAGTCGTAGTAGTAGTATTATACTTATGTTTCAGCCGTAAACTAAAGGCCAAAGAAGCGGCTAAACTTATCTAGCTTTGCGAAGGATCACTTGATCTCTCTTCATCGGACAGCACACCAGGCGCCAGTGTAGTGTGTCTTCGTTTTTTTTCACGTGGACGTCTGGTGATTAAAACGTGGCGCCTGGCTAATCGCCAGAGAGAAAGCAAACACCATAGAAGCAAAGGGCTGGCACGTTTTCGCCACTGGTAGCCTGTAACAAGTGCGCAGGGCCTCTGATTCTATTTTTGTTCGTTTTTCAGTTTGCATTTTTGTTTGCTTCTCTTTGTTCCGCCTATGGCTTGTGAGAGAAGTATTGCTATCTGCGATGTCAGTGCACGTCAAGGAACTCCAAATGGTCACAAATCCGGAACCCTTCCTCGAAGCTTCCTTCATAATCATATTGTGGTTTCGGGACGTGAATCGCCAGATATTACATAGAATTGGGTACTACGATTTTCGCACACATGGACAGTCCTTTATCACATCACTAGCAGGCCTGATCTCTAAAGCAGGAATGCTAAAACTAGCAGGCCTGGTCTCTGTAGTTAGAACTTATCACTCGCGGGCAGCTATGGAAAGCAAATTCTACAGCGTAGAAATAAAATTGATAGCACGCGGTTACGGCTCCAATGTGGACTCGAATAGAAGACTTGATTGCGAATGCGAAAGCGATGAACGATTTCTGTTTTCAATTACTTTGTGTAAAAGCTGCTTGTAGAGATGAACGGTCTACTTAACTACCTAAATATTAGAAACTGCTGAGGATTAAGTGGCGCAGAAAGAAGCGGTTCGTTTGCTAATCGGTGCATATATTCAACATGCTTAACCAGATGAGTGAGTGAGATTTGTCGTTTTAAGTGATCTACTCAAGCATTGCCTAAACACAAATCGGAGGCTATTGTAGATTTTTCTAGTAATCCGGTATACCAGTTATAGTGATCGCGTGTAGTAAAACAGTCTATCGAATAATTGTGGTCTGAAAAAAAAAGATCAATATATTGTCTACAGGGGGCTTGGTCAGTTGGACTGACTGGACACAAACTGTCCTACGATATCTATTCATCAGCAAGGAGTACGTTCGTTGAACAAAGCTATCCGGCTACTTCGCAGTCTCGTTTATTATTAGCCTTTTTTTTTTTGTTGTAGTTCCTTTAGTTTGTCGACCTAGCTCCGCGTGCTGTCTTTCCTGCTTAACCTGTTCTTTCCGTACTTTTGCTCACTTTATATACAAAGTGGGTTGCTCGTCGTCAGTCGCAGTTCAATTTATCAGGATCGATTCGCGGTATACGTGCGCGGGTCCTTGTTTTTTTTTTCTTACTCAAAAACAATGCACGCCACCGTTTCCCGTGTCTTTCTATTCAAGCGAGAGTCTTGGTGTTCAATCAAACGACAGAAAAAAGAGCGATAAAGCGCTGTATCAAAACGTAACATAAACTGAGCACATTGGTTAGTGCCTCGCCTTTTTTTCTTCCGAAGCGGCCGCGTCTGGCATGAAACAATGGGCTTGTCCATACGCAGCATCTTGCTTTTATTCCGATGAAAAGAAGCTGTTGGCCGACCGTGCTTCGATCCTCTTATTGTTCCAGACAGGGGCGCCATCGTTGTTTCGTTTATATCACAATAAGGCTTGCAGTTTTTTTTTCTCTCTTAACGTGTACTTGCCCAGCTTTCTAGATCGTAAACAAGACAGCAGCGTTTCGCGAATTACAGCTTTTCCTGAGAGTTTAACCGCTTTTTTTTCTTGTGTTCTCTAGTAGCTTAGTCTAGGCAATTCCCTTCATTAGAGATTTTCAGTGCTCTCGAGGAGAACAGAATAGAATGCAAGGCCCTGCGGACGCAATTCACCTACAGCACGTGCCACTGAAACTCTACTCAGCGACTTCATTACTCTGATTCTGACTTCACTACAGTACCACCACGACTGTCTGAGATTGTGACAGTCTCAGTCGAACTGTACTATATAACAGTTTTGATTCGTTGACGTTCTGGTAGACGCTGGTAACGCTGCAGTGCGTGGAAGCGTTTTAGTTGTTCTCTATTCATTCGCTCACTTTTCCATTGTAGGGTAGCAAACCTTGCGCAACTTGGTTACCCTCCCGGCCTTTCCTTTTGTTTTCGCTTTTTCTTTCTTGTGTACTGGATTGCAGGTTTACAGCTACAACGAGCCACAGTCATTGGATGATAATGGGCTATGTCACTGAGGGTGTGGGCCACAGTGAAGCAGAGAAAAGGTCAAAGAAGTAAATAGTATGACTAAGTCGTGGTTTAATTTCTAAATTTGTATCACTAATTTGTTTTACCTCTTCTACACTTTAGTAGTCCTAAATCTTAAGTGTTGAAGTTTCTTTTGTAAATTATTTATATTCTGACCAATCCCACAGAGCATACATGTAGGCCGCCACCACCACCACCACCACAACCACCATTTTCGTCGTCGTCGCCGTCATCATCATCACCATCATCATCTTCTTCATCATCAATGGAGATAGATGTCATGTTGTTCCGCTAGACATAGGTTCCATGGTATTCCTCATAACGTGACACACGGACTCCTTCATAATTATTTGTAGTGGGCCGTCCCTGGCCCATTAAACTTGAGCCGTCCAGCAAGCCCACGAGGTGGTCGCCAGGTACTCCATGCCGGTACCTACGTGGTATACGCCCGCTACATGCTAAGCGTGTCCTGCAGGACTAAAATAAAGTTTTCTTATTCCATTCCATTTCACGCGAATTGATTCGCTACTCACTATTTTGTTGCGAATAATTTCTATTGCACTTGCGGCGATAGATGACCAGCCGGCGCCTCAGCTGTCTTACTCGGTCTTTAACATATCTGTCGAATAAAAGAGTTGGTACAGATAGAATGCCGCAATACAAAGATAGTCATGCCAAACCACGTAAGATGGCATTCAACCGCACCAGAGCCTAAACAATGTCTTGGCGTTTGCTAATTTTGACAGCCTAATAGTAATTTCGAGAACCCGTCGTGCGTATTCGCTATTGTGGCCAGCCCTTTCGCTGTTTTGTAACTGAACAAGTTGAATTACGTCTTTTCGTCTTTCAAACGAGGGGAGCACACGAGCTGTTTTCTTTTCCCTAACTCCCTGCTTTTCTCCGAGTGTGACAGAAGAAAATGGGGCAGTTTTGCTATGTTCGCACGCTGTGAAATACGCGATGATTAACCCAAGCCAAACTCAACCAAGCTTTTACACTCGTACGTTAGATAATCGTTTATACTCTCCTAAAGTTTCAACGGGGTGTTCACAGCATCGTTAGTTCTTTTTCTTTATTTGAAAGATTCTTTTAACGGCTTCGCGTTCTCGGACGAATTTCCACAGTAAAGGTCTGAGAACAGTAACCAGGGGGCAGATCGTACCGGAGGGCTGTCCGGGCAGGTGGATAGCGGAGGCCAATGCATCCAAAATCGCACCCACGTACTCTTAATTCTTTTATGTGTTCTCTCTATTCTTTTTCTTATCTTTCGTTTTCGTGCTCTTCATCTGTGAAGATGGTGTCTTAGTCCTACTGCACAACTCTGTGCTTTTCTTTCGGCGTGGTGGCTTGTTACGCCTAGTCGACGTGTTTACTCGCTCCACCGAGCCCATCGGAGCAGACACAACAAAAAGAAGACAATGAAGAAAACCAAAAACAGAGAGAAAAGAGGATAAGCAAGAAGCAACTGTGGCGTGAAAGGGACAGAATCCGGGGCACAAAGAAGGGAGCAGCAACATCAGTCCTCGGGTTGACCCTCGGAAGCATTAACGCACTCCTTTGGGGAGTCGGGCGTTTCCGGGTCCCCGGGTCGGCACGGCGTTGCTGGCAGGCATTTCACTGCTGTCCTCCCGTGTTGGCATTGTGCTTCGCTTGGCATCCTGCGTGACGTGACCTGCCCTATACAAGACGGTGGTGTTCGGGTCTGTTGTCCCTGTGTGTAGGTGTGAGCGTGCGTGCATGCTCGTTCGTGTGTGTGTGTGTGTGTGTGTGTGTGTGTGTGTGTGTGTGTGTGTGTGTGTGTGTGTGTGTGTGTGAGTGTGTGTGTGTGTGTGTGTGTGTGTGTGTGTACTTCTCTGTGTGGCAAAGATGCCGCATCCCTCCTTATCACCAAAACTCTCACACTAGGCTTCTTCAAATTTTTGTGTGAATGACATCACACGGCTTCTGACAAATGCCACTCCTGCCACGTATGAATGAGGAGGATGAGAGAGAGTCGAGTGGGGACTCGACTTTTGTGTGGCAAGCTCAAGAAGCCAGCAGGCGATTGAAGGTAAGGAAGTCACTGCATATTCGACGTTTTTGTTCTGTTCACCGTTAGGCCTTGTATTAATTACTACTGCGTAGTAGTGCTGGCTGATGGTTGCAATAAAATTATTGTAATAATAAATAAGAAATATACCGTAAAGCACTAGAAAGAGACAACTCAGAACTGGTGGCAGTAGAACCCGTAACCTGCTCATATTTAATGCAATTTTCTAGCATCCAGCATCCACTTTACTTCTTTTTACTACAGTTGTGATTATATGTGTACGTCTATTTAGAACATTGTGTTTGTAATGCAAGCCAGGCCATGCAGGCTAACCTCCAAGCCAGGATAACCACTGTCTTTCTATAGTTCCCTTTTGTTAGAATAAATAAAGAAAACAACATTAAAATGGGGGATGGTGTGAATTGCTTTTTTTGTACACTATCTAATTGCGGACCCACATCACACCTATACGGGCAGTATCGTGGTGAAATGCATCATGCGTCAAAGTGTTGGCTCAATCGTTATTAGATAGATGTTTGGTGGCTCATTTGCTAAACTCCCTTTTTTGTTGGCAATTGTTTTACTTTTCCGTTTGAGATGAATCGCCTTTTTTTATTTCTTAGCCTTCTGTTCGACATTTATCCACTACTATAGTTTATATCCACTACTACGGCGGATATGTTAAGCTTTTAGACCCCCGAAAACAATCTCCATGAACAGCAGATGCTCCCTTCGTCCCCTTATTTTTCTCCTGTTTGCTCAGAACGAGTGCCCAGAGAAAGAAGTAGAATAAGAGATGAAAAGAAGGGAAATATGGAGAAATCATTAGAAGACACACACACACACACACACACACACACACACACACACACACACACATATTTATATATATATATATATATATATATATATATATATATATATATATATATATATATGCACGAGAGAGACAGAAGGGTATAGAAATAAAGAGATAGAAAGACACAAATCAGAATTACATACAGCATATCCACAGAGTGAATGATGAGTGGGGCGAAGCTTCGGAGGGTTTTATCGGTAACACGTGAATGCTCCCTTCGTTCGTTCGTCTGTCTGTCCGTCTGTCCACCCGCCGGCTGTTCGTCCGTCCGTCCGTCTGTCTGTCCGTCCATCTGTCTGTCTGTCTGTCTGTCTGTCTGTCTGTCTGTTCGTGTGTCCGTTTGTTGGTCGGTCTATCTCACTCAGAACCTGCTGAGTGAGTCATAGAACTATGGGCGGTCATGTACTAAGAGAGACTTGCGTCTACAGACCAATGGCTTAAGGAGCTTCGCCCCTAGAAAGAAAATAAGCATATTGCCGCATTCAACCTGCAGAGGAGAGCTCGCACAGCCAGAGAAGAAGGCGAAGCTCTTGCCCGGTCCTCTTTACGAGCGCCTTTCATTTTCAATTAAAGTGAGCTCTTCTATATCGAACTCCTGCTTTGTCTGCGTCGTGACACTGGTGGAGGTGCTGGGTACATGTCCAGGACACCTACCAACAGCCCTGGATCTAGTCCACAAAGACTTCCGCTCGTCGAAACACCCGTTCACCGCGCCAGCCGCCGCCTGTTAGGCCTGAGCCCAGAGTTCGGTCCTTGGACGGAAAACATGACCGCGCCAGGAAGCAGTTGCCCCACCATGACGAGCCCAAGCACGACACAGGTGACTGTTTTCACCCCTAAAACTCCTGTGGACTTCCATGTGGCAACTCAAATGAGGACGCAGATGACTGGCTTGAGGAGTTCGAGCACGCAGCCAACGTTAACGGGTGGAACGCCGCACAGAAGTTGGGGTACGTGTATTTCCCTCTTCAAGACGGGGCCCGCACGTGGTTCACGAATCGCGTGTGGTCAACGTGGGACGAGTTTCGGCGGAAGTTCCTGGACACCTTCGCAAACACCGAAAGGCGGGAGCATGCACAACGACTCCTTGAATCACGGATTCAAAAGCCCAACGAGTCTGTTGCTATGTTTGTTGAGGACATGGCTCGTCTCTTTCATCGAGCCGATCCCGACATGTCCGAGAACAGAAAGATCAGCCACCTCATGCGTGGTGTTAAAGAGCAGCTGTTTGCTGGTCTCGTACGGAACCCACCTTCAAACGTCGACGAATTTTCGAAGGAGGCGACCGCCATAGAACGCGCACTACAGCTACGGTACCGCCAGTACGATCGTACAAACAACAGCGGACAAATCAGCGCAACCGCCTTGACCACGGTGTCTCCTGACGAGCGTTCTTTGCGTGACCTGATACGCGAAATTGTTCAAGAAGAGGTGAAGAAGCTCGCCGCCACACCGAATGACTGCGCGATTGCGTCGGTCACAGAAGTTGTTCGCCAAGAAATAAGGCAAGCGCTTTCACTTCCCGAGCCGAACACTGAAATAGTTAGGCCAACATATGCAGATATTCTCCGTCGACAGCCTAGATCTAACGTGCCGCCACCTCAACAGTACCACCAGCAACAGCCGCCAACAGTGCCTTGGTACTACAGGGAAACGTCGACGCCGATGCGACCCCCACTCCGCAAAACCGACATATGGCGTACCCCTGACTACAGGCCCCTGTGCTTCCATTGTGGGGAAGCAGGCCACATCGTGCGGTATTGTCCTCATCGTGTTGCCGGGTATCAAGGATTTCCGTCCACTACTCCTCGGCGCTATTTCGACGGAAGACGCAACGTTGAAACGAGCGCGACGATCCCGCGAGACGTTTTTCCTGGGTTCCGGTCACGCTCGCCCTCCCCAGGTCATTTTCCCCGATCTAATAGAGGTAGCACCACGGACATGGCGAGAGGAAGGTCTCCCAGTCCACGCCGGGGAAACTAAAAGCAGCGACCTTAGGGGGGAAGGTTGCGAATTGCCGAAGATTTGAAAATCCCCCATTGCCGCCGCATGAAGTGCCACACATTTCGAATGAACCGACGAAAGACGAGATTGTCACCGCCGACATTACACTTTCAATTGACGGTCACGACGTGACCGCACTGGTCGACACTGGTGCGGACTTTTCAATAATGAGTGCGAATCTGGCCGACCAACTCAAGAAGGTAAAAATGGAATGGACGGGGCCGCAAATTCGAGGAGCCGGAGGCCAGCTGCTGACACCTACCGGAAAGTGCACCGCACGAATCAAGATCGGGGATTCATCATTCGTGGCAACCTTCATTATTCTTTCTGAGTGTTGTAAACAGGCCATCTTGGGTATGGATTTCCTGCGGGAGTACGGTGCCATTATAAATATACCGGACGGTGTACTGACCTTCTCAGCGGACCATAGCGCAGCGCTGCAGCGCAAGCCCATGCGCGTGATTGATGACGTGACCATGCCACCGTTGTCATGTCGCCTCGTCTCTGTCACGTGTAACACGCAGCATAGTGGAGAAGGTGTCGCGGAACAAATATCGACGCTTTTTTCTCTCTCGAGGAATCGCTATTGCCAGAAGTCTCGTCAGTGTAGTGTCTGGGCAAGCAGAGGTCCTGTTGACAAACTTCAGCAACGAGCGTCGACACATTTCAGAGGGTACCACAGTTGCATACTTCGAAGAAATTGTAGAATTTCGCGAGTGCTTGGCAGTACAACAGGCAGAGACGCCGGCCGCTTCAACACCACTGCCTGCCGACGTGAGCACAGATTTATCGCCAGCGCAGAGGCAGAGTCTTCTAGATATTCTCGGCCAGTTTGAAGATTGTTTTTCGTCAACCTCGAGAGTAAATCAAACGCCACTGACAAAGCACCGAATTATAACGGAAGAGACGGCAAGACCAATTCGACAAAACCCATACCGCGTGGCACCGAAAGAACGCGAAGCAATCCAAGAACAAGTCCAGAAAATGCTCAATGATGACATCATTCAGCCGTCAAAAAGCCCTTGGGCATCACCGGTAGTGCTAGTTAAGAAGAAAGACGGCAGCTTACGCTTCTGTGTGGACTACCGCAAGCTGAACCGCGTGACAAAGAAAGACGTATACCCACTACCGCGTATTGACGATTCACTTGACAGGCTGAGGCATGCACGCTTCTTCTCGTCGATGGACCTGAAAAGCGGTTATTGGCAAATCGAGGTCGATGAGCGGGACAGAGAAAAGACTGCTTTTGTAACGCCTGACGGGCTTTACGAGTTTAAAGTCTTGCCCTTCGGATTGTGCTCAGCCCCAGCAACATTTCAGAGACTGATGGATACCGTCCTATCAGGCCTTAAGTGGAAGACGTGTCTGGTATACCTCGATGACGTCATTGTTTTCTCACCAACATTCGAGGAACATCTAAGACGGCTGCTATTAGTATTTCGAGCAATACGGTCCGCTGGCTTATCGCTGAAACCTGAGAAATGTCATTTCGGTTTCAAGGAACTCCGATTCTTAGGACATGTGGTGAGCCATGAAGGTGTTCGTCCGGACCCCGACAAGATCGACGCCGTCCGAAAATTTCCGGTGCCAACAGAAAAGAAGGCCGTAAGACGTTTTCTTGGCCTTTGCGCCTACTACCGCAGATTTATCGCCAATTTCTCGCACATAGCGTCGCCCTTAACACGCATAACGAGAGACGATGTTCCATTTTTATGGGGCGAAGAGGAACAAGCAGCATTTGACGGTCTACGACAGCGCCTGCAGACACCCCTTGTGCTTGCTCACTTTGACGAGGACGCTCCAACCATGATCCACACTGATGCCAGCAACGTAGGTTTAGGCGCTGTACTCGTCCAGTGGCAAGACTCAGCCGAGAGAGTGATTGCATATGCAAGTAGGACGCTTTCCCGTGCCGAGTCCCATTATTCCACAACGGAAAAGGAATGTCTTGCTGTAGTATGGGCAGTTCTGAAGTTTCGCCCATACCTCTACGGCCGTCCCTTCCACGTAGTCGGCGACCACCACTCTCTTTGCTGGCTGACCAGCTTGAAGGACCCATCCGGTCGGCTAGCGCGCTGGAGCTTACGCCTACAAGAATTCGATATGACGGTCGTCTATAAGTCGGGACGACAGCACTCTGATGCTGATTGCTTATCCAGGTCGCCTATAAAGCAAGATGATGTCTCAGAAGATGATGACATGGCATTTTTAGGAGTGGTCGACACGGTCGCCATTTCGTCTAAGCAGAAAGAAGACAGTGAGTTGCTCCCTCTTATTAATTTTCTTAACGGCCAGTCTACAAGCGTTCCCAAGATATTTGCAAGGAGCCTGCCATCATTCTGCTTGCGCAGTGGTGTCCTATACAAGAAGAACTTTGCATCCAGCGGAAATGCCCAGTTACTTGTCGTCCCGACATCCATTCGCGATGAGATCCTGAGCGCTTGCCACGATGAGCCAACCTCCGGCCACCTCGGATACACGCGCACATTGGCCAGAATTCAACAAAAGTACTACTGGCCGAAGCTTCCAGGCACTGTAAAGCATTACGTCCGCACGTGTCTCGTTTGTCAACGACGAAAATCGCCACCTTTAAAACCAGCCGGATTGTTGCAACCAGTTCAAATGCCCACCATGCCTTTTGCACAAATCGGAATGGATCTCCTTGGACCATTTCCGACTTCGCATACTGGAAATAAGTGGGTAATTGTCGCTACGGACTATCTTACTCGCTACGCAGAAACAAAGGCTTTATCAAGTGAAACCGCAGTAGAAGCGGCACGATTTTTCATTGAAGATATCGTTCTGAGGCATGGTGCTCCTAGAATTATAATAACAGACAGAGGTACCGCTTTCACGGCCATGCTCCTCAAGTCAGTGCTTCAGTTGAGTGGAACAGCGCATCGAAAAACTACCTCCTACCACCCACAAACCAACAGCTTAACAGAACGCCTCAATAAGACAATTGCTGATATGCTTAGTATGTACATCGACGTGGATCATAAAAATTGGGACGACGTTCTACCATACGTGACGTTTGCTTATAATACGGCGCAGCAGGAAACTACGCGGAGCACGCCATTTAGTCTTCTTTATGGCCGTGAAGTGACGACAATGCTTGATGCCATGCTGCTGCACGACTGCGAGGATACAGACACGGATGTTCAAGCCTTTACCCAACGAGCTGAAGAGGCACGGCAGCTAGCACGCGTGCGAATCGCCCGACAGCAGAGTTATGACGCACAACGTTATAACCTGTGACACCAATACGTCACTTATCAACCAGGCGAGAAAGTGTGGGTCTGGAGCCCTATTCGCCGACGCGGCCTTTGTGAAAAGTTATTGAAGAAGTACTTTGGTCCCTACAATGTTATACGGCGCCTAAGTGACGTGAATTATGAGGTCATCCCTGACAGTTCCTCGAGAGCTCAAAAATCTGAAATCGTACACGTTGTGCGGATGAAGTTGCGTAATACGTCAACTACATACACCGCGTATTCTGTAGCCGAGCATCGGGTCGATGCTCTTCCTGGAGGGAGGCAAATTCCGCATTCAACCTGCAGAGGAAAGCTAGCACAGCCAGAGAAGAAGACGAAGCTCTTGCCCGGTCCTCTTTACGAGCGCCTTTCATTTTTAATTAAAGTGAGCTCTTCTATATCAAACTCCTGCTGTGTCTGCGTCGTGACAATATTATTATATAGTATTATATAGTATCAGAGGCTGCGGAAGAGAATCGAGGGTGAGGAGGAGTCAAAGCAGATGAAAGGGTAAAGCACGCTACAGTATTACATAATATTGCATAACATGAATAGGAAAAGACGGTGAGAGTATGGAGAGGGCAACGCCACCAGCTGGGCTGATTGCTCATTGTTCGGACCATTATCGCGTAGCTGCCCAATGTTGCTCCTTGAAATAGGTAAACACGTTTCCTCATCATTTCGGCCACTGTTGTAGCCATAGTAATTCATTCTTTGAAGTTTATCAATTTCATGCGTGTTTTGCAAGGAAAGAAAAAACTTGCTCACGTGCAGGGCCGTTCGTTTACAGCAGCGTGATTCGAATTAACGGTAGCCAATTTCACCGCCCCTTCCTATATGTAAATTTGAAGGGAACAGTGAAATTGAGTTTCGATAATATGTGTACCTTGTGGAGAGTTTTCATTTAGTAGGCTTACAAATGAACAAAACTATCGCACTGCATTTTTAGCGTTTGTTTCACCACAGAAAAGTCTCTTCTGGCAGTGAAGCACCCTTAATAGTGAATTGTGCCAACGTCGTTTCACTGATTTTTTGCACCTATCACAGCCTATCACTTGTTCTGAAATTTCATGAAGTGTTCATGTAATTGGTGCGTTGAGATAAGTACTCCAGAACGCAGCAATAACTAAACAAGAAACGCTCAGGGCACCAATCATACACGTGAAAGCGAACTGCTGTGAACACGCGCGTGTTTACTAAATTAGGACGGGTATGCGGGACACACAGAAACTACGTCTGGTAAACGTGGGAAAATTCCGTCGTGAAATGTGTCAGAAATATCACTCATGGCACAGTTCAGCCAATGGCTGGCTTGCCATAAGAAAGAATCTCCTAATGAAGACCCGATGCCAAGGAAATCGGCACAAAATTATTTTTATATAATGTAAACTAGAGCTTCCAAAAAAGCATTGCGTGATGGGGATACAGACCAGTTAGTATAAAAAAAAAACAAGCACAGACAGTGTATACAAAGCACACTTAATCCTAAAAGAGCAAACAGTCGGAAATATGGTTATGTCTGCTATCTGCTATAGCAGCAAATATGGCGAGCCCTTCAACATGCCAATAATAATACGAACTTGCATACGCTTAATCTTCAGATCCGTGACATAGAGCCTTTTTATTACATTACAGCGACTACTTGGGGCAAAATATTTTAATAGGAGCGAAACAATGCGTTGTGCTTGGACATCCGCACAGAGTATATCTGTGTTTGAGCCGATAAGCGTGAGCACGTTTTAGTAAACAAAGCCGCAAGAATCCCTAATTATGAAGATCAGACGAATGCAATACCTGCCTGCGATTTCTGAAGATTTATGTACGACTGGAGTGCCATGAAGAATTACAGGCCGATCAGCTTGCTCTCTGTAGTATACAAGCTATTTACAAAGGTAATTGCTAACAGAGTAAAGAAAACATTAGAATTCAATCAAGCAAAAGAACAAGGAGGATTTCGAACAGGCTACTCAACAATTGACCACATTCACACTATCAACCAGGTAATAGAGAAATCCTCAGAGTATAACCAACCACTATACATAGCCATTATAGATTATGAGAAGGCGTTTGATTCAGTAGAAACATCAGCCGTCATGCAGACACTGCGGAATCAGGGCGTAGATGAAGTATATATTAACATTCTGGAAGAAATCTACAGGGGATCAACTGCTACCATAGTGCTTCATAAAGAAAGCAGGAGAATACCAATCAAGAAGGGTGTAAGGCAGGGGGCACTATCTCCCCAATGCTATTTACCGCGTGCTTACAGGAGGTTTTCAGAAGCCTAGAATGGGAGCAGTTAGGGATAAGAGTTAATGGGGAATACCTTAGTAACCTGCGCTTCGCCGATGACATTGCATTGCTGAGTAACTCAGGGGACGAATTGCAACTCATGATTACGGAGTTACGCAAGGAGAGCAGAAAGGTGGGTCTTAAAATTAATCTGCAGAAAACGAAAGTAATGTACAACAACCTCGGAAAGGAGCAGCGCTTCGAGATAGGTAATAGTGCACTTGAAGTTGCAAAAGACTATGTCTACTTAGGGCAGGTAATAACCACAGAGCCGAACCACGAGATTGAAGTAACTAGAAGAATAAGAATGGGGTGGAGCACATTCGGCAAGCACTCTCAAATTATGACAGGTAGATTGCCACTATCCCTCAAGAGGAAGGTATATAACAGCTGTATCTTGCCAGTACTTAGCTACGGAGCAGTAACCTGGATACTTACAAAGAGGGTTCAGCTTAAATTGAGGACGACGCAGCGAGCAATGGAAAGAAAAATGGTAGGTGTAACCTTAAGAGACAAGAAGAGAGCAGAGTCGATTAGGGGACAAACGGGGGTTAAGGATATCATAGTTGAAATAAAGAAGAGGAAATGGACGTGGGCCGGGCATGTAGCGCGTAGACAGGATAACCGCTGGTCATTAAGGGTAACTAACTGGATTCCCAGAGAAGGGAGGCGGGTTAGGGGGAGACAGAAGGTTAGGTGGGCAGATGAGATCAAGAAGTTTGCGGGTATAAATTGGCAGCAGCAAGCACAGGACCGGGTTAACTGGCGGAACATGGGAGAGGCCTTTGTCCTGCAGTGGACGTAGTCAGGCTGATGATGATGATGATGATGATGATGATGATGATGATGAGTGCCATGGTTCATTATAGTGTTTTCTGTAAGTATATTTACGGCAACACAGGTGCGTGCCTTATTGATTTATGGCCACCGTCCTGCACGGAGCATAAGAAAATTGGCAGTGCCCTTTTATGAAAAACGTGAACAGGAGGAGGAGGACAAGAACAACAAGAGAGAAGGCAGAGAGGTTTAAAAACGTGAACAGTGACGGGGTATATTTAGAGACGTATATGCAGTTTTGTATTAAACAAAAACTGAAGACAAACGCGTCTAACGAAGTGCACTTTCTCTCCTGTGGACTTGAACTTACCCGGATTTTACAGCATTTTGATATTTCTCGCCATATAAAGAGGGTGTCTTCTAAAGCGCTCGATATAAAGAAAGTGATGCATGACAGACTTCAAACTTTGCTACGTGCACTACACGCCCTCTACTCGTGTTAAGGCAGCCCACACAACGTGAGTAAAATAATAGCGTACCGATTTGGTGCGCTTAGCCGAGCTGACAATACAAATCCACCAGACGCCATTTCCAAGTCAAAGAGGGCTGCCGCATTGCTCTGATGCTTGACAGAAGTTATTCAGAACCTAATATTTTTGGACGTATTACCGACGTCGTTTGCTGATGTGTCACTTAGTTATGCGACCAGCGAACTTCATGATCACTCTACAACCACCACAATGTGGACACGTACAGCGTGTACTAGAAAGCGAAAAAAAAACTTGAGGACGTTCTCTAGAAAGCAGGAACCACGTCCTAATGAGATCACCAAGGTCCAGAAAAAAATGAAAAAAGAATTGAATCAGCGCCTCGTGTGGAGAATATCTGAAGAAGGAATTACGCCAAGTCCTTTAACCTGAATTATGATTACCGCTTTTTTATACGCGTGGCCCCAAATTAGTAGTAATTCCTTAATGAGATAGATGGCACTTCCCCATCCGTGGTTTTCTTCGTGGGTATTTCTCGGTATAATAATGTTTGTCGTCTTCGACTCATCTCACAATTCTTAGCGTTCCCCTCTCCCTCCCCGATGTATTTACTACACTTCAGCTGCTCCTTCCACCACAGCGATGGCTTATTAAGAACTCCTTTCATAAAGACAGTAGATTCATTTGTATCCATAATATATGCACTCATGCTTATTATGTTTTGTCTTCACCTGTACGTTCAGCCTTGCAATCACCTTTCATCTATTCCCCAGGGTCATGTTCTTCTTTTGTTGTATTCTTTGGCATTTCTTCGCCTCTCGTTCAATTATCATTTTATTTACATGCATATGCGTGCAAGCACTTCCATGGCACATGCTGCGACAAAAAACACGAGGAATAATAATCCGAGTATACGTTCGACAGAGCTTGGTTGAGCAGCGTTTATCACCGTCAGAGAGCAGCCTTTAGTGAGGGAAAGGAATTTGAGAGAGGAGGGGAAAAGAAGAATTGACTTGGGTTTCCACATATTACTAGGCTGTGAAAACACGGGTAACTAAGTAGTTGTCTTACGAATTAAGTGCGCAGACGTTCTCTCTTTCTTCGCTTCGCACTAATGTTTTCCGCGCTTCTGACAGTTTTTTTCAACAGCAACAAACAAAAAAAGGAGAATACGGGATATTTTTCGCGTTTTCTTCTAGTCTCGCTGTGTTGTTTTTTTGTTCGATCGTTCCTATAAATACTTATGCTCGTCATCCTATGTATTTATCTTTTCGTCGTTTTTTTTTGTTCCTGAAACTTTGGTGACCTTCCGAGCTTCTGCCTTGAGTTCCCAAGGGTAATTCCAAGTTCCTCGATGAAGTGGCAGTGATGCGAGTTGAGTGCCCCGAGTACAACGTCATACACAGGCTTTGAAGGGGCATGATTCCTTAATGGAATGGCACTTCCACATTCGTAGTTTTCTTCGCGGCCATTTCTCGGTATAATAATGTTTGTCATCTTCCACTCATCTCACCAATCTTAGCATTCCCCTCTCTCTCTCCGATGTATTTCCCACACTTCAGCTGCTCCTTCCGCCACAGTGATGGTTTATTAAGAACTCCTTTCATAAAGAGAGTAGATTCATTTGTATCCATAATATATGCACTCACGCTTATTATGTTTTGTCTTCACCTGTTGTTCAGCCTTGCATTCCCCTTTCTTCTATGCCCAAAGTCATTTCTTGAGGGTCTTCGTCGATAGAGAATGCGTCAAAGATGGTCACGTGCTACTGAATACACGCTCGTTTTATTGTACGTTTTGTTTCTTCCGGGGATGTGCTGCACTTTTGGCTTCATAATCTTTAAAAAGTGGGTGGAAGACCACAGTTTTATCACCAGTTTCTTAATTTCTTTCCCGCTTTTAAATGCCTCGTTTTTTGTGCATAGATTTTTTTTCGACCAAACGGACAGTTCATTCGGCAACGTTTCGGAGCTTGTTGTCTCCTTCATCACGAAAAAGATTATATCCTTCATCTTGATAATTAAAGAAGCATTCAGTCAGCATTCGACATCTGTCTGTGACTGCGTTATCAGTTTCCCGCTTTCAGTGCTGTTCGAATCCCATAAGCACTCCCTGCCCCCCTCCCCTACCCCTCACTCACACACACCTCATAACTTTGATTTTGATTTTTATGCCGGTTCAGAAACTTCTTCAGTGGGAAGGAAACGGGCTCTGAAACTCCAGTTGGCTGCTCATATAAAGCTACTTATGTCAATTGGCTCTCACTTCCCCGTATTTGAAGCGCAGACATTAGCCGAACCTTACGTTCCCAGATGCGTAAGCAACACGTTTTGTGCGGAAACTACCTCACTCGTTTCACTTATGAAGCACAAAGAAAGTGCCAGTTGCAGGTGCGGGAAGTCTCCATGGCGGCAAAGAACTACAAAATGTATGCCCACATCTTAGTTCATCTGAACTATAAACTTGAAAAGAAAGCTATTTCACGGTTAGGCATTTTCAGTAAAATTGGTGGTGTCTCTCCAGCAGCTAATATGAAAAAAGAAACAACTTTAAAGAGTGTCGGTGAAAACGCTTCTGCTTTCGGGACCAGCTTTCCGGACTGAAACAAGTCACTAACTACGTATAGGTAGCAAGTGAATAAAGCGCTTACACTGCGTCTTTAACTCTGATAATTACCAACAGATGTTTCTCTTCATGCATTTAACGTATTTTTTGCTGAAAGCGGGAGTGCGAATAGGACATCCGGGGCTGCGCAGAATCAAAAGGCCACATGCTTGTATGAGCCGCAGTAACTGAGGTGCTCAAATATTTGCCGGCCCATCAGGAAGAGCGCGTATTTCTTACCATTCATTTTTCATCTCCTTCTCGTTGGTTGTGAAGTTTTCCCGCCGTCCGTTGTATGTGTTAACATTTTATAAATCATGTGAAAAAAGAAGCTCTCGCCACTTTATTTCACCCTTTTTTTGCCGGATATGCTGCAGCCCCTTCATTTTGAACAGTGATGCTTATTTAATTTTAAACGCTTGTTTTGCTGAGAGAGCAACTTTACAGTACACACTTGAAAGCTTGTTCATAATTAACTATGTTTTATTTATCATGTCAACATTTTTCTATGCGAATGGTTTATCTATCACGTCGCTTTGTCAAAGTTTTGCTTCCTGGAAAGCTTTGTCATGTTTTGTTTTTTTCTGTTCGCCTCAATGTACCTGAGGAAATGTGAACTGTACGCAAATCAATTTTAAGTTATTAGATATTCTGGCTGGGCTATTAAAAGAACCTAATACACTGATGGCCAACCGTCAGTCTATTCTTTGTAATCTTGAGCTGATAATTACCTGAGTCTGTTGGACAAGTCTTCAGCGACAGCGAACTACTCGAAGCGATTCAGCTTAACTTGTTCCACGTTACCCACGTTGCCCGGTTGAGCTCCCACAAGAGCACTGATTTTTGCCGAGAGCAGATTCTGCCTTTTGCAAGATATGGGTCTTTCTCACGTAGATTCCAGTGATATTCTTTGGTTGATTACCTTTCATCTAGTTTCAAGCACTGATGGACAACCGCCAGTTTATTCTCTGTAATGTCAAGTGGATAGTTACCAGAGGTTGTTGGGGAAATATTCTGCAACGATGGACTACTCGAGGCGATTAATTTGTTTTGCATTGGTAGGCACGCTAACGCTCCCACTTCAGCACTGATTTTGGCGTGAGCCGACTCTACCTTTGGCAATACATGGGTCCTTGTGACATTGATTTCAGTGACATTCTTTCGTTGGTGGCATTTGGCCTTTCCAGGCCTTCATCTGTCCTTAATATTATTATGTGGTGTTCAAGTCCCAAAACCACGGTATAAGTATAAGAAAGGCTGTAGCGCAGGGCTCCGGAAATTCTTATCATCTGCTGTTCTTCAACGTGCGCTCACATCATGCATTACACAGGCCTCTTCCATATAGCCTCCGTCGAAATGCAACCAACCATACCTTCGGGTCAGCAGCAGAGCATCTTAGACACAGATCCAACGAGGTGGACTTTCACCTTGTTTTACACGTGATAGCTTTTTTTGCTGTTCAATTAGCGTCAATAATGGTTGTGGCGGATGCTCTTTATGCCTGAATGGCGGGCTTTTTTTCTTTGTCGAACGTCGTCTCTTTAAATAGGTTTACTATTTGTTAAGAAACTCGGCCATCCCTCTGACGCAAGTTTGAAGCACGTTTCTCTGTGAGCGCTTACGAAATTTTCTATAAAACGTTTTTGTTATATCCTAACGTACCCAGTGGAGTGAAGTTTTATTCCTGTCTATAGGATATCCACAACAAAAGTTTTCAGTAGGTGTGATGGTCGGTAGATGTAAATTTATTGGCGCTGTCCTTTTACTCTTCCTATTTCTAAGCCCGGACACCCGCAGACTAAAGCAGACCAGTCTTAGTTGCCGGGTCCCTATGGTATTTCCATTGACACACCAGATTTAATTAAACACCCCTTGGAAACTTAGATACCTCGAAACTTAGCCCTTCTAACTGCCTCTTTCCAGAAACTGACTGCCAACCCTTTGCTTACGTGCCTATTATTTGCGCTGCAATTTCGTCACTCGTTTTTGTTTGCTTTTACTTGCAATAAATATTTTTACTTCTAGTACAATCCAACAAATCAACAAAGTTTTTTTGCTTGTGCCTGTTAAAGTTGTCGGACTTGCAACCCATACTTCACAATTTTCGGCAATTTTTCTTCTGCCATTCGGGTGCCCGCTCGTTCTACATTTAACTTTTTTTTTAATTGACGCCTAACATACGTTTTGTAGTCAGCGAAAGTTGTCAAGTGAACACGCATTTATGTTTCAGTTTTTGCACGGTGTTCAGTAACAGTGATCGAACAGATGTACAGATGCGCTCATCTGCATGGGGAAGCATGACTGACACAATAGATATAAAAATTCGATCAGAATTTAAAAAATTGCCGCCAGGTAAGTTGCTTATCTTAAAGCTGAACATTAAAAAGTTTGCGAATTGGGGCGGAAGGAACATGGGGACCCAAGAAGTTAGTGACCCCCAAGGGCTCACGCGCAGAACACAACCGATCTTGGGATTTGGCGTTCATGTTCACCCAAGGCCCCCAAATTGGAAACTAGCGTAGGCCCACTAGGCGTCTTGGCTCTCCAGCCAGATGAAGCAGACGCAGCGCGAGCCATTGTGCCATTACGGCTCGCGTCCCACATGAGTTTAATTTGGCCACAAGTGGCGCGCCGTTCGTCTGACCCAACGCTGCCCGCGTTTCACCGAATTTTAAAATTCTGCTGGTACTCCGTACGCAAGAGCAACCTATGCAAGGTATCTTGGCAACCAAATGCCTTCGGTCTCCGATTCTCAAAGTTTTCATTCACCAGACCGTTAACTGCGAAACAACGAAACGTTAATTATTCCACCTGTGTCATATATATTTTCTTGTTAGTAGGATAGCGTTTTATGTCGGAGTCCATGAAGATTTTAGTGACGCACTTGCGTCACAGAATTCAGGTCCATAAAATAACATGGATTAGAACACGAAAAAGAAAAAAATTGGCAGCATATCCACGGAAGCATTTGTCCGTCCATTCGTTCTTGCTTCCGTCCATGCGTCCGTCTGTGTGACCGTTCATGCGTCCATCCGCCCGTCTGTGCGTGCATCTGTTCGTGCGTCCGTTCCTGCGTTCGTCCATTTATCCACCCCTGCGTTCGTTCATCCGTCCATCCATGCATCTGTCTGTGTGACCTTTCGTCCATCTATTCAACACTCTAGTACCACCATCTCGCATCTTTTCATCATATATACCCCATATAGAAGCACCGCCATCCAGCGGACATTCCAAGGACTGAACGAGAGGTGGCACACGCACACTTTTTTACGGCTTGCGCTTCGAGTCTACTCCGCACCTTTAACCACCTCGAGTTCATAGTGTATACTAGTTCACTGTATTCAAGGCACTGCGGCTACACGCTCGCTAATCCTTTCTAAAATCAAGCAAGTTACGCCCAGCGAGTATAACGTAGCAACCTTTTCCTGTCAGATAGTGCTAAATGTACATGCCGATGGCTGCTAATGGGCAATGAGAGACAGGAGAATTCGGCTTTTACTTTCTTACGGCTGGCGCTTCGTATCTACTTCCCACCTTTAACCACCTCAAGTTCATTCTTGGTATGTACTAGTTCATTGTATTCATTGTAATAATGGCACTGCGGCTTAACGCTCGCTATACCTTCCGAAAACTGAGGAGGTTACACCCAGCGAGTATAACGTAGCAACCCTTTTTTGTCACATAGTGCTCAATGTACATGCCGATGGCTGCTAATGGGGATCGCAGCATACGCGTTAACTAAGAGGTGAATGCTCATGTCTCTCATTCCCCATTAGCAGCCATTGGCATGTACATTGAGCCCTATTTTTTATTGTTCAACAACGCACAGAAGAAATCTCTCACCGGCACCACCTTGCAGGTCAAAATGTTATGCTTGTTACATAATACAAGGGGTACGAGGGACGAATAGGTGCCGCTATAAGAAGCTTCGCCCCTAAAGAGAGCCGTCAACAGGAGTGGAAGCCACGATCTCCCAGTCGGCGACAACTGCTGGCGCGCGCCACAGCCGCATGCATTGTATAGGCTTTAAAAAAACACTCCTTTTGTATCTACCACTTCCCTCTCGCAGTACTCTTGGTAATGTGTAACAATACATCATGGCTGTGAAATCCCCGATCACTTCCTTCAACGCGTCGTGTCTACGCACTCGTCATATTCCCTGTGTTTCCAATAGGAGAAGTGCAATTTTTTAGGGGCAAAGCTTTTTATAGCGGCACCCGTTCGTCCCTCGTAGCTGTTGTAGTAGTGTGTAACAACTATAACACTTTGATCTTGAAGGTGGTGCCGATGAGAGATTTCTTCCGTGCGTTGTTGAACAATAAAATATAGTGCTCCATGTACATGCCAATGGCTGCTAAGGGATAATGAGAGACAGGGGAATTCGGCTCTTAGTTAACGCACACGCTGCGAATTTTTTATTGTTTAACAACGCACCGAAGACAAGAAAGTGTTGCTACGTTATACTCACAGGGCGTGACCTCCTAGGTTTTAGAAAGGTTTAGCGAGCGTTTGGCCGCAGTGCCATGAATACAATGAGCTACTATATACCATTAACTCGAGGAGGTTAAAGGTGTGAAGTAGACATGAAGCGCAAGTTGCAAGAAAGTGTGCGTGTGCCTCCTATCATTCAGTCCTTGGAATGTCCGCTGGGTGGCGGTGCTTCTATATGAGAAATATATGATGAAAAGATGCGAGATGGTGGTACTTGGAGTGTTGAATAGGTGGACGAACGGACACACAGACAGATGCATGGATAGACGCGCGGATGGCTGCATAGACGTATGGACGCATGGACGGACGCAGGAGCGGATGCATGCACGAAAGCAGGGACGGATGCACAGATGAACGTGTGGACGCACGAACAGACGCACGCACGAACGGGCGGCCACACAGACACACGCATGGATGGACGGAATAGAGAACGAATGGGCAGAAACAGGCAATAAAGCAAAAAAAAAAGAACAATTGGACGGACGGATCCTTCGCCCCACTATCCATCATTCAATCCGTGGATATGCTGCCAATTTTTTTCAGCGCCTGAACTCATTGCAAGGTGGCGACATTACCCAGACGCATGCAACCATACTGAACATGCTTCTGCAAAGCGTAGAGCATCGCGCCTGCTTCGCCTGGATACAACTTAGCGTTCCCCACGTATGCTCGCCACGGCAAATAATAGTAATAAATAAATAAATGTGGCCGGCAAGGAGGGAAGACACAACGCGGGTTGCGTTTACCTCTTACTGGGTAGCACGCCGCGAGTAGATGACCTCAGTCCAAGTTTGGCGTGTAATGAGTCACAGTCTTCTGGCTGTGACACCGCTTTCTTTGGTTGCATTCCCACCGCTAACTACTACAGCTACTACGTGCATTTATGGCCTAGAAGCATGTTAAATAATAAATCAGTACTTAATCACGGATGTTGATTGTCTCAATAAAGGTATATCACTAAGCGTCAACGTAAATTCATTTACAAAATACAGTGCTTTAGCTGTCGAACACCAACAAACATTGTATAGGCTATCTCATATAAATGTATAGTAACCATTAAGCCATTTATGAAAGGGGACGTTTCAAGTTTGCGTTACACCGATTTCTATGACTTTTTTTGTCAACTTGTTGGTGCATCATTTTAACAACGTTGTCTCAACGGGAACAGTGTTTTTTTGAAAGTTATGCATTACAGCAGAAAAAAGAAAAGCCGACTACGTGTTCCAAGGAACACTAAATTAGGTAGAGCAGATAAATGAATTAATAAATGAATAGACTTTATTTAAAATCTGGCAGTTTTACCGGGTGAGGTGGGGGAAGAGGAGATTAACCCCTGTTCTTTCCCACTCTCCGTCGATTATGATGGTGGTACCTCAGGTGACTGCTCGAAGTCCATGCACCCTGGTGGCATTTTCAGCTTGCCGGACGGCCCAAAGCTGTTCGGTCAGCTCGTCGCTGGTACTCACCAGAATGCAGATGCGACTTCAAGTTTTGAGTCATCTTAGGCGGATGCTAGAGAGATCCTGTGAGTTTGGGTACCAAGCTGTCTCTAAGTGCGTCCTGTTTGCGACATGTCAACTCTCAATTTCCGTGAGAGTACATTTTAGACGTGGCACTTACCTTTTTTTCTTAGACCTTCATTGATATTCTACTCGTGAAGCACTACCTCAATCATCGTACAATCATTAGGCATGGACTGGAACATAGCAACAAGGTTTGCCTACTTGTACTAATTCCTTACTGAGAGGTTATATGAAAAGGGAAATGAAGATAAAGGTGCAACTGCCTCTCTCAAGGAGGTCACACTCATTTTCTCAGGTAGTTGGAGTGCTCGACATCAATATTCCAACTTGGAAGGCGCCGATACGCTGCAATCGCGCGGGAAAACAAATTGCAAACATTCGGAAAGCATAGCTCAGAATCAAGGAACTTGGATCTACAGGAGCAATCATCGCATAGGGTGGAGCGCTCATTGTATTTGGAGTCATCCTACTTCAGTGTTGTTGGCATTTATTCATACTCTTTTTCACCTGAGCACCCCCGCAGATGACATTATGAGCAAACAAGTAACAGGTTTACCGAATAAACGTTGTTCGTCTGAAACGAAACGGAAACATAGCGCGCAACGCAAGCAGTGCAATGCTAGCAGAAAACAAAGACGATAGTATGTCGACCGTCTTCACCATCATGCGGGTTAAGCCAGACGCTCAGGCATTATTCGGAAGCGAAGATCTCGTACTGTGAGAGGCGGGAGTGAAGCTGGAAGAATGGGAGTGTCGGTTCGGCTAACTGCGCAGGATTTGCCTGCATGAGGGCGTACGGCGGTGAACTCGTATGGAGGGGGGGTGGTGCATGGAGCCAGCGGCCATTACCATGGGGAAATAGGTTTTCCGAGCGGTGGTTTCCTGATGCCTGAGCGGAAGCGCTGGTTCTGACTTCCGGTTCAAGGCGGAATTCAGCAAGCTGGACTGACGAATGGAGGGGGAATAAAAGCAAACCAAGAAGTAATTTAAACTTGAAATTATGGAGACAAAATGGGCGAACTCGAGGGATAGAGGACAGCGAGGTGGGCGAAGCGTTGAATGGACGTAAGTGAATGCAAAGAGGAGGATCGGGGTGGGTGAACGAAATGGAAGTGTAGATGGAATATAGATGAGCGCGAAGAAAATGGAGGTCTCCGCTTCCTTGCTTGCTTCCCACACCTTCCTTTCTTTGCAATAGAATAGAGGCGATGCACTGGAACGATGGTCGCGCTGTTCTCGATCCTCACCTTTATCGTATAGTCGAGATGAGTTGGGTGAAGAAGAGGTATCGTGTAATGGGAAGTGGAGGGGCGCAGTACTTCTCGAGTTTTCGTACACTAGAAGAACTGCCATATTTTTTGGAGGAGCCAGAGTGGCATTCATGTATGCTGGAAGTTACATGCAAATAGGACCCCCTATTCTTTTCTCTGGGTCTCACTGAATGCTAAGTCAAACTAATATATGAGAAACATAAAAAA
Organism: Rhipicephalus microplus; assembly: GCF_043290135.1. Lineage (NCBI taxonomy): Eukaryota > Metazoa > Arthropoda > Arachnida > Ixodida > Ixodidae > Rhipicephalus > Rhipicephalus microplus. The sequence continues at coordinate 2,052,213 of NW_027464600.1, read as the reverse complement.
ATATAAGTGTTAAAAGAAATGATTTGACGCTGATGCCTGGACGTAATGGCATTCACTGTATTAGGCGCTTGCCTTTACTCATATCACCAGTCTTGTCGCGTTAAACTAAACCAACAATCTTCTAAACCAACTGCGTTGTTCGGACTGTATATGTCTTGCAGTTTCAGGTTGTTCACTTTCCTGAAATAAGAAGAAAGTGTTTCACAGAAAATTGATGCACTAAATATTAGACTAAAAAATCCGTCTTTATAGGCAAAAAAAGACAAATATGAACGAAACAATGCAAAGATGAAGCAAAGCATTCCAACTATATGTGTTTGTACAAGCCCTGTCGTAGCGACAGCAACGCATAAAAAAGTAAAGTGAGGCATCTGTGTTTCATGGTGTCCTGCATAAGTGTTTCGTTTCGATGCGTTTTGTTTCGATGCGTTTTGTTTGGATGCGTTTTGTTTCTTGCTCCCTTCAATTGGATATCCGATGATGTTTTGCCAGTGCGCGACACAAATCCGTCACAAGTCTTTCGAGGCATATTTGCGACGTCTTTTTGATGGTCGGTGCGTTATTGTTAGATATGATATATCATGTGGAGAGATTACATATTATTGATATTAGATATTAAGTAGAAACTGCTGGTGTGGAAGCACTCCTCCATGCTTCGAATGATGTTTGCGGGAGAATGCAGGTGTTACGGCGTCAAAATGTGCGATTGTTGCTATGTCTTTAAAAGGGCAACACTCTGGGCCAGTCGGTAATGCATTGACACATAGAGGGAAAGAATACTGCAGGACGCAGGCATCCAATTCATCTGCCGTCCTGACAAAACTTTTTGGCAATTTCCTTTTCCTTAATACGCTTTCAAAAATCTCTCACAGAGAGTTAGTCATTTTAATAAATATTTGTCTATCGTGTTGCCTTTTGCCACATTTAAATATTGGATGCTCGTTCTTTATTTTACGTTGATTGTTGATTTTGTTCTTTGTTTTTGTTACTCTCATAAAAATTAATTGTGATGAACACTGATGACTAAGAGCAGCGGAATCGGGGCTCTGGGTGTGAGGAGCTAGCTGGAACAGGCAGAGGAAGACGAAGTGCAGAATAAGAACAGCTGGCCCAGGATCAGGTGTTGTCTCTTGTTCTCTGTCTCTCTTATTACAATGGCGCAGTCGACAGGATTCGAACCTGTGCTGGGATACCCCAATGGATTTCGAGTCCATTACATTACACTAATTACATTACATTTTTTAATTTCATTACATTAATTCCTCATTACAATAATTTATTTCTTCGCATTGTTAGGACTTCTTTTGATAAGTTTTTTTTTCTAATTTTGCCGCTGAATTTACGGCAATCATCCACAGCGATAAGAGAATGCTATAAAATTGAGTGAAACACGTGCTTCCGCACACAGTTCCAGATCTGCTCTATTGAAAGCCTTGCAAGGTCTACGCGTACCTACATAGCAACACATGACAACGATACATTCCTCCGCTAGATTACGAACATTATTTTGGTGTTTGCTTAAGCTTCTGTTTCATACCATTGTCTTGGACGTTCCACTGGTGCTGGTTAGCCAATTCGAAGTACTCATAGTTTAACTTAATTCCCCGCCCTTCTATGCATCTTTTCTCAATTTTTCGCTATCTACAAATTTCAACCTCGCATACGGCAAGCGTTCTCTATACATCTATCGTAAGTAGTGTATGCTAGAAATACTAAACATGTGACTTCATTGCGTTGCACCGTGTGCTCAAAATGCGTCCACCGAGGCACCAACGGGACTTGGGCTCCACATTTTGGGCCAAAATCACAACGCGGTGCAGGTTGTAGACATGGGAAAACGCACGTTGTTACAAATCTTGCTTTTGGCAAAAAGTATCGCGTCGCCCCGACGCATTTTCTCGGAAGAATCGCACGCACTGCACGAAACTACTCGCACGTGAGGCAACGCCATACGGGACGACGGGCAGCAGCCTCGGTTGCTTCGACAGAGTAGCAGTATCCCCCGAGGATTGCGCCTCACTTTTGAGCCAGCGTGGCACGTGAGATGAATGCCGAATTATAGCGCACCGTACTTTAGAATATAATGCAGCTCGGTGTCGTGCAGCGTCGCCGCTCGAATTTGTTTGCGAAATGAGGCACACGCTGTGTATGCACGCATGCCTCGTTTTGTTCACCGGCGAATGCCTTTTCTTTGCTTCCTCGATTCCCTCGGTTGGCGTAGAATACACCTTGCTTAAGCGATGGGGGTTCCGTGTGCACGTTGCATTTGCAAGAAAAACACCTTCGGCTTTTTCGTCTCCATTCCCCAGAGTTGTCAGTGCGTTTCGGTGAATGCTGAGATAACAATGCGTATAATTTTTTTCTGTAGTTTTGTCTCCACAGTTACTGCGGTGTCTACATTCCGCCGGTCACGTCTCCATATTATGCCTCACGATGTCGTCTGAGCGTCCGTTCGATTTGTTTGCCACCATTGCGTTTATCGGTGTGACCTAAACTTTACACATATCGGGTGTCTGAAACTAAAAGAATCGAGTCACGTAGTGTACGCAGAGCACGCGCCACATTATGTCCACGAGACCGAAAACAAGGCTAGTAGGTGATGTCGGTGAACAGCGTCCAGCCACCCCATTTCTGTTTGTTTTGGTGCACGTTCTTATCGATGCTTTGATTTGACTGAGATGAAAGTGTGATGCTACTTGGTGGCACGCAGGCATATTCCTATCCTGTCTCCTTCTTTTTTACTTGCTAGTATCTGTTGCACCACCATCATTTTATTGGGCTATGCACCGACTTTCCCAACGTCACACTCTGCTAAGGCACATTTATTTTGCGCCACTGCATTTGTTCTGTTCGGTACTAACTTGCTTGCTGTTTATATAACTTAAGCTACTCCGCCGCATCGGAATCGGCAGTAGAACTACCATTTAAGCTATTGATCGCAAAAACGCAGTGGTTAAATGAACTTATTAGGTTTTACACAACGCCGACCTCCAACAATTCTCGTATATACTTCAACAAACAAACAAGTGTGCATAAATTCTACGTGCACCTCTGAGACAAACAGTGCTTTCAATGTTTTCTATTTTTGTGTGCCTTTCTTTTACAGCGAGCCTTTATACGTCAACGTTCTGGTAAATCACGACTGATGTGGAAATAATACGTGAAACCGCAAAATGCGGTGCCTCTAGTGCTTCGTAACCTCCGATGCTTCTTTCACAGGTGTCGTGACAAACGGCGGGGGCACGTTTCTCCACTTGTTGCACTCCTTTGTCTCTCGACGTGAAGATTGCGCTCGTGCAGCTGTCAGCAGTTGCTCTATCAAATTGCTATCTGACAGACGCGTGTCATTCACTTTAAGAAAGACGAGCGGGACGTGATGGAGCGCTGAACTCACGAAGAAGCGTGAATCGTACAAAAACAATGTGAAGCTGCTGCCACAGAACATGCCTCCGCGGTCTTCCATCTTTCCCACTTCTCTCATATTGGTAATCTTCTTTCTTCGAGGCAGGGTAGGGAACAGAACCTGAGTGAGGCTGAGCTTGCTTTCTTAGCTTTCTGTCTTTATTTTTTCGATCTCTATTTAATCGAGAAGTCATTCGAAGCTCCGCAGTTTATTAGCCGATGTAGCCTATTCAGAGGACGTCAGATATGGGATCACGCGTAAATCCAGCCATCCGTTATCGAGGCTTCCGAAGCCGGTGTACAGTCAAGAAAGGGGTCCTCCTTTGCTTTGAGGCCTGTCACGTTAAGTATGCATCCGACGGCGACCACAGTGGTGTGTCTCTTCTTGAGCAGGCTGAGTCTGTTTGCTCGGCACACGTGCCAACGCAGTCCCCCGTTCTGCGGCGCCTGTCAGCCGAGCGCCGCTATTTGCTCGGTTAGGTCATCATCACAGAAGAGAGGACACTCCGACAGTGTGTCTTTCACGATGCGGTAGGTGGCTACGCGTCACTTGCGCATACTGAGGAAAAAAAACGGAAAAATGAAGGCTATAGACGAGGTTCTCTATCGATTTTCAGACTGATATAACAGACAAAGCCACTGACGCACTTCTTTTTTAGAAGGGTACCGAAAGTAACTTTCTCAGCATGAGCCGCCTGCCATAATATTTGCAGTACGCCGCCTTTCGAGGATTATTTCTTTCTACAAAAGCTTGCAAAACCATATACCGTCGGATATGCCACGGTGCATACCTGTGATATTTTTTGCTGGTTATTCAATATGCATAACCTCTTTTGAGCTGTTACATGTTAAATGACTAGAGAGGCCTTAAGTTTCGCCATAACCTGATCTCACTGCAAATTACAAGTGATGTACACTGTCATTATAGTTTAAAGCAAGTCAGCTGTGGTGTCTCTTCTCAACGAGATATTAGTTATTTACATTGCTTTTAATGAGTGAGTTAGGAGCATAAGAAAGTTTATAACAAAATTTGAAAAAAGCGTGGTTATTATAGTAATATTGTTGAATCATGGCTCTGAGTTTATCAAAGAACATCAAGTGCGCACGTCACAGTCTAGCAGGGCACTTCTTACTAATTTTTATTACCTCGAATTTTATAGCGACTGCTTAAGAAGACACTTGCACGTGTTTTTTATAAATGACTTGTATTTAGCGAGTAACTAACAGTTGGTTTAAGTGTTTATAGCCTACCGAACCCAAGAAAATTTTTAATCTTCCCTCAATAGTGCCTTATCATGATCAAAAGTTGCAGTTGGGACGTCGGTACATTATGACAGTCCACCACTAGGTCTTTTCCACTCTTCGTTCATTTCACTTGGCCAAACTGATGAGTGAGCACACAGAACGTGGCTTGAAAGTTGAGTTCTTATACTTAAGTTGAAAATGAGCTATCCTAACTAAATTTTTTTAATGCATTCGGAAGCGAAGTTACAGGGTGCAACTCGGTAAAATTTTATGGGACATGTTCTTGTACACACGATGTACAAGCAGCGCAGCACTGAACGCAGCTTAAAGACCACTTCGTCAGTGTTTGTCCGGATTACAGCACTCTAAGTGCGAAAGTTTGTCGCGTCGCATTGAGTGTTTGTGATCACAGAGTACTTTCAATGTTCTAGCCCATGCTGTATCTCCTAACCTCCTTTTGAGCTTATCGGGTCGATAAACACTCGTTCCGCTGTGTCTTGAGACGCCCACATCTGTTCAAGAAAGAAAAAATATATGATCCTTGAAGATCTTTTACAGTGTTGTTTGAGCTGTCTCAAAGTCATTGATGACCCGAGGACGCAGCTTGGAACAAGGTATAGGAGAGAGCTCTTGCCATCTTTCCTGTAGGGAGCAAGCGATTATCCTGAAACAAAAAAAACAATTTAGGAGCTTGAAAGATACTTTCTAGAAAATAAGAAAGTTTTAGGCCCTTGTTAGAGCTCTGGCTTGTCTCGTTTATCACGTCAGCTTTCTTTGGGGTCATTATACTCTCTTGTTACAGTCATGTGACTCGCAAGAAAGTTAACGGGACTTTAAAGAAGTCATTGACGTGGCAAATCATAGCTGCTCGAAAAAAGTCACAAGTACTCCTTTTTTCCCTTCTTTTTTAGAGCGAAAAAGCTTGCAGAGAAACCTGTACGGCAAAAAGTGCGGTATGTTACAACGCGGATTTCGAGGATTGCACACAGCTGGTTGAGAAGCCGACAACATCACACCATACCATCGCAAGTGCGCCTCCTTTCGGTAATACAGACGTCTTTGCTTTAACGTGAATGCGGAAGACACGTCAGACAATAAATTAACCTTTAAACACCTGCGTTGTCAACAATAGCGATAAGCTCACGAGGTGCACACATACTACACTCACAAAAAGCACGTCGGTCCACCTCGTAACTCTTCACTCAGATCGGAGAAATTGAGCAGAGGCTATTTCTCATCGACTGTTACGCACGAAACTGATTTGCACCAGGCTCAGATGATTCTAAGATGATTCTCAGCGAAGACAGTTTTTACTTCAATCCGGACACTCGCAGGCAAGGCATGGTTGTCGAAACTCCAGAGACGAGAACTCTCGCTAAAACCCATTGTACCTCTCATAGATCTTTAGGTATACGTTGTCCTCGGCTCAGTGCTTGGATCGCTTGAAGTTTTTCTTGCAGCCCCCGTTGCTTCTCCCGTTCGCTTGTATATTCTGGCGTTGTACGCACTCGGGGCAATCGTCTGGCCACCATTTATTGTGCTAATTGTTGTCATCTTCATTTTTATGATCTGAGTTGGGAGTAGTGCGAGTGACTCGGATTCTGCGGCGTGTACACGTTTGGGAACAATTATAGTTTTTTCCTGGTCAAACACTTTACCTCTTGGCTGAACGCCTTCATTGTTGACGTGATTGTACCCGTTTTTGTGGGCATAGATTTTTTTTTTTGTGCCCACCATACGTGGATAGTCGCGGCAAGTGTCACTTTTTGTACCTGCGTATATCTCCTCAATGAATGTTGCCACACTTCGCTCTAAAGGCCGTCCCCGTTTTAAAACAATAACACAGGGAAAAAAATACACGAGTGCACGTTAAGCCCTATTATATGCAACTTATGAACTGCGATCATGACGAGTTCTTACTGTGTAAGCCAAGCAAAGGTTGTCAATACGTTTCACCCCAAATTGTCTCAAGCATAAGCAGGAAAGGGAAGTGAAGGTGAGGAAAAGTGATCTGAGGTTGACAAGGAAAGCGTGAAAGAGACGAGACGACGAAGAGGAACGGCTATATGCCACCAAAAAAAAAAACGGGAATGTGCCAAACAGCTCACAGCATGCTCGTGGCAATGCTTCAAGCACAGAGAGGGCACAAAGCCGCGCCTAGAAGCTACGCGCTGGCGCGCTGCGATGCGCGTGAGTGACCTGGCCCATCGCCAGGCCTTGACTCTTCTGCCGTCCTTATCGTGGGCGCCTTAAAACGTCGAAGCTTCAAGGCCGTTGGCTGTTCGTAAAGGAAAAGCTCGTGCTCAGGGTGAGACCTCGTATGTCAGGTACTGTCGAATCGCTGGCTGCTCTTGGTGATTGTGTGAGTACATAAACTGAAGCCACTCGTACCTGTACTAAACATTGCCCCTTCAAGTTCACCTGGATGTTAAATAATAATAATAATAATAATAATAATAATAATAATAATAATAATAATAATAATAATAATAATAATAATAATAATAATAATAATAATAATAATAATAATAATAATAATATTAATAATAATAATAATAATAATAATAATAATAATAATAATAATAATAATAATAATAATAATAATAATAATAATAATGTGCATTTTTCATCAATACACCTTTTATGAAGGACAGCTCCAGTTAGAAGCTGCTCTCTGAAAGAGGCAGCTTCACAGGGGCCTTCAGCCACCTTTGAACACGAGAGCACTGTATTCTGCGTGGAATCAAGGATACTATACTTAACCATCCTGAGCAAAGTTGGCCATTATGTCTCTCATATTAAAATTTAACTGGCATATTATTCTCACCAATTTATTGATAGATGGAAAGAAAGGGCCAAACAACAACATCTCCTGTTAAGGAAGCCATGTGACGATGTGGAGCAGCGCTGTGACTTTTTTTTCTCTGGTCGCCTATTTTCGTATTAACATTGCATTTTATAACGGTCCGGGCAATACGAAAATAAAATTTGTAAAATTTGGATTCGGACTTAGATTTAGAGACGAGGGGTGGCGACTGTCAGCGGTTTCACTTGGATTGTGTTCGATTGGATTCACTTGGAGTACCGCAAGAAAGAATCTTGTAGTGGCAAAGCACTCCAGCGGTGGGGTACAAAGGCTTCTAAGTAGGACTTTCAATGCACATGTACAGTCGTGCTCAATATGAATTGCAACAGGCTGTCTAGGCTTAAACTGGCGCCAACACTGCAAATCTGTACCTACGTAGGCTAAATTAGGTTAAATAAACTGTTTCAGTGAGCTGTATTTCCTAAACTACTTCAATGTTTGTCAGTTTCATTGTTGAAGCTAAGGTTTATTTTAACCACAACCAGCGTGTTTCAACTCCTACTGATCATGAATGTACGTCTCTCGATGAATCTTCGCGGCGCATTGGACGTGGGCCTTACAGATCTAGAGAATGTACCAAAAATACGGGAGTCACTGACTGTGCGGTTCTTGAGACTTTAACAGTGACATGAGCAAAAGGCACCAGAATGGTCACCTGATTGGGGATGAGGTGCACAAAGTGTCGTAAAGGAAGGCGAGCTCGGTGCGATTGAAGAATCGGCAGACGCGAAAGAAACTTCGAGCAGAGTGGACGTATCTTTACTTTAATACGATCCATCATTGGCGTTCAATAAATCGGTTGTTATTGTTAGCACTGGACTGCTTATTTGTGTGGGCAAGATAGAACCCTGTGTCTTGTCCACATAGTTTCATCCTCTTTTGCGTTTTTAGCACCCAGCACAGCCTAAGTGTGCCTCTACAGGTGCTTTTCCGTCACATCTGGAAGCGGCGTCGATTTCGAAATCAAAGCTTTGCTAAAAATTAAAGTGAATATGATTCGCGAAGTCGCGACTCTCAGCGATTTCTAGTTCCTCAGTGCTTTCTTGACCACTTGCAGACTTTGATGACGGTGGCGACGATGATGGCGGTGACAAACACACGGCTACACGTGTGTGACCCTAAATGACGAAGTGTCTGTTGAATATCGTGCCACCGTTTCTTGCGGGTACGTAATCAGATCAGCGTGGAAACGTTGGGTCGCGGCGCGGCAGCGTTGCAAGCGCTGCGAATGGGCGGAATTCGCACCCGTCTTGAATCAGACTCGGTACAGTCCCACTGATGAATATCGCAGATGTTTATTTGAAGAAACATAACCGAAAAGATAACTTTGCACCGGTAGAGACCAAACCTGCGACCTTCAAGTAACGCGACCTTCAAGAAAGAGCATCGGACGCGTTATTCGAAGGTCGCAAGTTTACTCCCTGGCGGAGGCAAGTTATCTTTTCGTCCAGGTTTATTTCCTCACATCTACATTATCATTACATTTATTAACATCCCCTTTACTTTTTCGGCATCTGATTGTGTGTTGATTTTCATTAATATTGCGAGAAGCAAAAAAAAGAGAGAAACGAATCAATAAAGTAACTCTTCTTTCCTTAAGTCACTTCAGTATATAAGGCAACATTGCAATATGAGAAATGGCTCGTGGCCGTCAACCCACATCGAGAGAGCATCGGTTATCCAACAATGCTGCATACGTATACAGACTTAATCGCACCTCCGGTAGTCTTATTTATGTGCACACACTCCAGTGCAGGGTTATTCGCGAACTATGCCGCCAACAGCATTACACCAAAGTCCGCAAATCGTAGAGGCTTCACATGAAAAAATTGGCCCCGTATCTGCATGTTAATCTGCGAATGTCGATGAAAGACGATAGTCTTGAATGTGGAGAGAGTGAACAAAACATTTATTTGATGTTCTGCGCAAGATAAACGGTGAATGATATTCTGAAGGCGCTGCGTTAGAGTGCCTCGGGCGTGCTGCGGAGGTGAACGGGCGCATCAAAACATGTCACACGTGAGACAAAAGCGCCATCTGGCAGTTTTTTTTTTTTTTTGAAAACGAAGCGTGTGGCTTTGAGACGGGTGTGCACGCCCGTCTCAGAGGTGGCAAGGTGTAGAACGCAAGGCGACGGGCAGGTGCCACCACCGTCTCGTTTTAGCAAAGCGTTGGAAACACTTGTCTTTTCGTGCAAGCGTTGCATGGTCATCGGAGCGTGATAAGCGCTACGGTCCTTAAAATTACTTATGTATGCCTTTTGTAGTAATAGACATTCATATATACGTGCTGTTATGGTGCCCCAGCCATGCGCAATAATTGCTCTTTAATTGACAATTTCACAAGTATGAACGCTGAAGCTTTAGCAACATTCATGGGCGCTGCGGATGGGGTCGGCCGTTTCAAGTACCCGGTGCCGTTAAGAGTGGAAATACAGACAAATGTACAGACAGGGGAACAGACACACACACAGACAGACAGACAGACAGACAGACAGACAGACAGACAGACAGACAGACAGACAGACAGACAAACCAAAATTTTTGCGTCGAAGGTCCCCAAGAAAGACTATCGTCTTTAAAAATTTCAGCACATTCACAGAGTGAATGATGATGAGTGGAACGAAGCGTCCGTCAGCCCATCCGTGCTTCTATCTGTCCGTTCGTTCTTCCGTCCGTCCGCGCGACCATCCGTGAGCCTATCCTTGCGCCCACCCATCTGTCAATGTGTCCGTCCGTGAGTCCTTCCATCCATCTGTCTGTCTGTCCGTCTGTCCGTGCGTCCATCTAGTGAACACTCAAAGTACCGCCATCTCCAATCTCGCATCCCCTGTGGCATATACCCGCTCTAGAGCGGGTGTGTGCCACCGGTGTCTACGTACTACATACATACATACATACATACATACATACATACATACATTCATACATACATACATACATACATATGTGGCATATACCCACTCTAGAGCGGGTATGTGCCACCGGTGTCTACGTACTGCATACATACATACATACATACATACATACATACATACATACATACATACATACATACATACATACATACATACATACATACATACATACATACATACATACATACATACATACATACATACATACATACATACATACATACAAGGAATGCACAGACCCACGCCTTAAGGAGCTTCGCCCCTAAAATAGGAAATGAAGAGCAAAATTCAGATCACTTTAGCGAAACAATCTCTGCAGCCCTGTTTGCTGATTCAGACTACTTCACAGACGAATTACAACAAAGTTGAAATACCTCGGAACCGAGACAACAGTTTGCCTCGCAGAAGACGGGACGAATGAAGCAATCAGAACTTTTAATATTGCGTCGGCCCAGAGCTTTACGAACGGAGTATTTTCGCACCCATCCAGCGGGTATTTTCGCACCCATCTCAAGGGGGCGAAAACGAAAAAAAAAACTCGAATCAGGAACAAAGAGAAAATAAACCTATAATGATCGTCATTTGTAACAGCCAGGGTATTCTCTGCCTGCAATCTACTCGTTCACCACGCTTCATCGCACCATCCCATTGCGCGCCTTCGAAACCAAAGTGAACCCGCCAAGTCGAGAAGAGTGCGAGCCATTTATAATTGTATACACAGCGCGCATTCCGTCGAAAACGGGGCTGCTTTAATCTTCCAAAAACTTCGAGGCATGCCAACCAGACCTGCTTCTGATGTTGTCTCCTGGAGTTCCTAAACGCGTCTTGGTTCGAGGTGACTTCGAATCAAGTCTTGCGTGAAAATTTAATGGCGACTTCCCTATAGCACATGGTTTCATCTTTTCAGTGTTTGCTTATGTTCGCTTCGCGTTTGAAAAGAGCTCACACGTCGACCTGCGTAAACGCATCTCAGAGCTGTGTGGCATTCGCATTCCGCCTAAAAGTGCGTTGCCTTTGTACATAATACAAGCTCAACTCCCTCTGTCTCAAGCGCCTGCATCGTCTTGCGTCGCGCCCATCCCGTCGACCTAATTCATCGCAATGCATTTCCTCGATTTGGAGGAGATGAGATTCGAGGCTTTCCAGTAGCGTATATGGAAGACGCGTTGTATGGCAGATGAGGCCACCTGAATTCCGAGCCGGGTGTAATTATTATCCGTCATACCTTTATTTTGATTATTTTTTGCGTGGGATAGACCAATGTAGACATGTAGAATTAAAAAAAAAGGTTAGAAAAAAAGCCACTGTTTTTTACGTCATTTAGCTGTTGCATCAGTCAACTTTCGCACCTCTTCGGAGTCTTCGCGAACATTTCGTTTCTCTGGTTCTTTGTTTCAGATCACTATAGCAAGTATTCAATATTTTAAGCATGCCGAGGTGTACGGCGAATGAAAGCTAGGGCGGCTTAAAGAAATAATTCAATGAAAATGCTCGTACGGGCCGTTTTAAACTTTTTCTGGAAATAATAAAAAGCGAAAGACGTAGAAATCGAAGCAACCCATATATTATCAGGTTAGGAGGCTGCGATTTCGAGAAGTTGTACGATTTGTAGGCGAGTTCATTTATTTACGCGAAATTGAAGCAAAAAAAAGTCACACGGTCTCTATTGAATTTACCAGAGACGAGACGAACACAAAATCCATCTTCTGCTCAGTCAGACGTATTCGGCACTCAACGAGGTATATGCAGGGTCTCTGGGATCTGCCTTTATTTCGAAAAATACGAAACGTCATGTGATAAGAGAGAGAGAGAGAGAGAGAGAGAGAATATCAGAAAGGTAGGAAGGTTAACTAGACTAAGAAGAGTATGCTACCCTACACGGGGGAGAGGAGAATAAGGGGGAAGAGAGAGAGGAGGAAATATACGTTGCCCATAACACACACACACCGCACACCCAGTTCAGGTTTCTCAGGTGGTCGCACACTGATGTGGCCTTCAAGAATTGTAAAAAGGCTCGTGTGGCTTCCTGGGCTGAAGTACTTGAAGGCCACGCTCCCAATTCCGGTGATCTTCTTCAAAGTCTTGCACAGGACACGTTCGAGAGTTTCTACGCAATGGCAGTTATCACAGTTGGGAGAGTCAGCCATACCAATGCAATAGGCGAGTTCATATCAGAGATACCAGGTGCTAGCGAAGTAACAATGCAAAATAGTCATCACAAAGAAAAAAAAAAAACGCCCAAAAATGACACGACTTTTGCGATGAAGCCCGAATGAAGCGGTGCTTCAACAAACTTTACGACTCTGTAAACTATTTTTCAATTGTAATAAAAAAATGTCAGCCAGACACGAAGGAGAGCCGAAAACTGTCACTTACTTTTTACAGCAAAATATTGGTAATTCTGAACGAAAGCGTATATTTACTTTTCAACAATGCCTCAAGGTTAATATCCATTTGCTTAAACGCACGTTTACCAGTCCATGATTACCTTTACTTCTTGACTCTCTCAACGTATGTTCAACGTCACCACTAAACTAATTTGTCATTAACAAGCCTACTATTGCTCACTAAAACCGCTATTAATTTTTAAAATATTCATATTTGCTGAAAAAATACAAATAACCCCAGAAACGCGACAGGACTCAAAAATGTACTAGTGAATCAGCGGAAAAATAAATCCAAATCCACTTGCTATAAGCCGAAATGACAACCCTGCTCCATATTATTCTCCTAATGATGACACAAATAATGCGACTTATGACGTGATAGCGTTACGCCATGGCGTGATCATTTTTCATACATCAGTCGAGTTGATGCTTATATAGCCGACTGTACCTTTTCGCGTTTGATGTGGCAACTGAGGTTTTTGGTTTGAAAAAATTCAGGCAGATCTGACTCATTGTAAGAATTGATTTCAAGCCAATTCCTGCTCATGCCACACTTTGAGCCAGATTTCTCGAGGTGGATACATGTTTTCGCATAGTTGAGACTTTCGTTTGGCTTTTATGACTTTCTCCTTTCCTCGTGTGATAAATTATAACCAATCTTTCAGAGGCTTTCTATCAAAAGCGCGCGATACTTAGCTAATCCGTGATAATTAGCTTACGGAACAAATTTCTTGAATGTACTTCTACAACGTCTACCACTGATTTAGGAGATACATAATAGCGGCAAAAAAAAGCACTACTACCTCCAAACAGATGTTGGGTCCTCATTTTAACGTAAAAAAGAAAACAATGCGAAAATGAAATAAGCCATCAATCTGTGAAGAGAAATGCAAAAAAATTTGGCAAATCCCACGTAGCTTGGGAATCGATGTTATGCGAAGCATCCGCATGGAAGGCGACTGTCTCATAATTTCCACATTGAACGACACGTTATGAAGCGGGGCTAAAGATATGTAAAAATGCACGCACAGACAAACGTTAAACAGCCGCATATGTTTTATTTGCCCAGTTGTCTGCAGTTGCCTGATGGTGTCAATAGCAACATGAATAATGGAAACACCAGAAGTGGCAAGCTGATATGAAGCGCTGTTGCTCGCGAGGATGGTAGCCCTGGACAGTGCTACATGAATCAAGTTCAGGGGATGACACCTAACTATAGAATTGATGTTAACACTACGTGGCGGCTGTATCATAGAAGTACTCTTGTGTTTGTTCTCTAAACTTTTTGCGCTGAACATTTATAGTGGAAAACTTACTAGTACAATCCCATAGTTTGCTTCATGAGTACATATGTAATGTTTATATATTTAATAGGCAGTACTGCAACCACAACGAACGGTTCAGGAACATAAGAGATGTACATGATAAGCAGTTCCGAGACCTGGCGTGGATTTGTATTGGAATACTTGATTGTCACGCAGGATGCTGAGGTCCAATTGTTGCTGGGACTCTGACATTTATTATCTGCATTCGTCAGGTCAACACTGCTGAAGTCAGCTTTTGTTTAACGACCACGCTTAAAAATTACTCATGTGTGTTCTCGCCGTTCCTGGGCAGAATAATCTGTTAATCACCTTTTGCAGATTCACGCATACCGGTGGCACATACTGGATTAATATGACTTGTTGGTTGTGGCTCAGTGGCACATAATCGCGTGCGGGTATGTGCCACTGTCTGGCGGAAAGTGTTTGGTGACGTACGCGGTAGGATTGCGACATTATTGATCTCACGACAATCGAGTCGTATTATCCAAACCATCTCAGACTCCCATTCTAATTTAGGTATTCCAGGTTAAGGTGATCATGAGAGCACCAACTCGTAGGCTTACAGACAGACACAGACAGACAAACAGACAGACAGACGGACGGACGGACGGACGAACAGACGGACAGACAGACAGACAGATAGATAGATAGATAGATAGATAGATAGATAGACGGATAGATAGATAGATTAGATAGATAGATAGATAGATAGATAGATAGATAGATAGATAGATAGATAGATAGATAGATAGATAGATAGATAGATAGATAGATAGATAGATAGATAGATAGATAGATAGATAGATAGATAGATAGATAGATAGATAGATAGATAGATAGATAGATAGATAAACTCTTGCTCAAGGCAGGATGCTGAAACAAAAAATCACAGCATATTCATGGAGTGAATGCTGATGAGTGAGGCAAAGCGTCCGTCAGTCCGTCCATGCTTCCGCCTGTCCGTTCGTTTTTGCTTCCGTCCGTCCGCGCGATCATCTGTGCTTCCATCCATGCGTCCGTCCGTCTGTCCTTGCATTCATCCGTCCGTACGTCCACGCGTTCGTCCATCTGTCTGTCGTACTCTAGTCTTTCTGTCCATCTATCCATGCATTCGTTCGTGCGTCCATCTAGTGAACACTCCAAGTACCGCCATCTCCCATCTCGTATCCCAGTATCTACGTACGACAACAATGGAGGATGAACAGACCCATGCCTTAAGGAGCTTCGCCCCTAAAATAGCGTTTTGTTGTTTTATTTCTGTGAGCGCTTTTCGCTCTACGGAAAGACGTTGAGATAGGTGGTCCATCTTTATTCCATTTGTGCTTGTTTTTGTTTTTGTGCGTGTGATAGTAATCAATTTCTTTTATGTGTTTTCTTTCGTGAGTAGTTTTGTCCACGTTGTAAAGCCAAGTACATGAAATTCAGTTTGCTGATATCAGTCTCGCCAAAAAGTTGTTACAAACGAAAAAAGAAAAAAGACGAGACATCGAATGTGCGACTGCTCTTCAACGTCAATGGGGTACATTTGAGAATCTTGACGAAAGTTGTTTTAGTCACTTTCTTTATATTTCTTAAGAGTTTCGACTGCGAAATATAAGAGTTTGACTGCATAGTTTGGAATTTCAGCATAACTAATTTCGCACACATTCATGTTGTTCTAGTTTATCAAACCAAGGCGAGGGAACTCGAAATTTGAAAGACTGGTTTTGAGGCGTCCAAAGGAAAGGGGATGATGTTTGCTATCCGGTTTTTTGTTCCGCCATTTAAGATTTCTCGAATCCGTAATGACGCCTATGCGTAGACGGTCTAACTTCCAGCACACTTCTGCATGACAACGTGCCTGCATATCTACAGCGGCATACCCCACGAAGTTCCTCAAAGCTCTCGCATACTTCGCCCGCGAGATTCTACCATCGTGGTCCTCCCTCACTTTTCCCCATCTTCATAATGTAAGAGAGTAGCAAAGCGTTGATTTTTTAAGTTGCCCCGTATACGACACCATGTAAGGAGTCGCGTTAACTTACTTTCGGTCCTGAATACTTCTAAGAAAGCATAAGGTATATCTAAAAACAGTACACACTTTTTTAAAGAGTGTCATGTCTGTGCTTCGGTGCGCCGGAGCTCTTCTGGACGTCCCTAGACATCCAAGTTCCTCTATGGATCTCAGACACAGCGCGTGTAGCGTGTTTCTGGCGCACGCGGCGAGCACGTGGACCTCCTGTATGGCGACCCTGGTGCACTGATTCTTGCGGATGACGTCAAGTGCATTTATCCTATAGGGGAATAAAGTAAGGAAGACGACAAATGCGTTTCTGTATGCATAGTCTTGCTTGAGTCTTCCTTATGTACAGCAAGGCTAGGGTCTTGCTAACTTTGTCTCAAAGGTACGATATCCCGCTTGTGTAAGTTTTTGTCACGTCAGCGGCTCACAAGGCCTCCATTTACGGCGAATATAATCGACGCATCGTTTTAGAAGTTTCGGTATATTTTGATGTTTGCTTACGTATTCTTGGAGGACGGCGCGTAAACCGTGCTAGTCCAAGAGCTTTCAAAGAAAAAGCGCGAGGACAGAGCAGCATGAACGAAAAAGATCGGCCTCTTTACAAGTCCATGAAACGTGGGGTAAAAAGTATCAAGCTGTTCAGAGCTAAGTATTTGAACAGATGCTTTCCCCCCAAGGTAATAAAATTTGTTGCAAAACGCCTCTTGAGTCGAACGATGTGAAGGATTGCTGGTGCTAGCACTATACTGGTGTTTTTTTTTATTTCGCAAAAAAAACGGAAGATTCTATATACTTTATTATGAGCTCGAACCATTGCATTCATTTATTGTCCGTCGAAGGTTCTTGTCACTCAACGAGAAAACGCGTTCGCAACTCCTGTAGAAGTTTACCACTCTTGTGATGCGTGTATCTACCTATGGACACCTTAACAGAAAAAGAAAGAGGCACAACACCCTAGATTCAAGGTAATAAATCGTGCGCGCTGGTCTTTCGCGTTGAAAAAGAAAAGCAGGTATAAGCTCCTGTGTCACATGCCGCTTGGCATGCGGGAATAGCAAGTTCGAATAGCATTCGGTGTCTCGCATCTAGCGTCTCCAAACGCACGCCCACAGCTGAAATGACCTCGAACAAAAACACCAGCACCTTTTTTTTTTCTCTTTGCCTCTTTTTCTTTATTGCTTTCACTTTTCTTTTCCTTCTAGGCAACCAGCGTCACCACTCTCGTACAACAGTGAAGCACCTTCCATTTTTTTCTTTATTTACGATCCCCCTGTTCTGCTTAGCACGTTTCGGCCTCCACGGCCACGCTCTTTCTTTTGCCAAGGCTGCCGCTGCTTCCGTTACTACTGCTGTTGCTGATTCAGTGCTATGCTCTCTGGAGTACCCCACCGTTGTTCTGGAGGGCGAAGAGTGTACGGTGTGTGCCAACCTAAAACGATTCCCATCTTCGTTTGTTTATTTCCTGTTCTTCATGCTCGCAACTATCCTTTTGTTCTCACCTCTCAGTGTTCTAGCGCCGTGATTTCCATCGCTTCACCTGCTTTCAAGAGTTCTTTTTCTACGATGTAGCCCGAGGGAGGCCGAACGTGCTGGAACACTGAGGCTGCACCTCTGGTACGAACAGCGAGTTTTTTTGTTTTTTTGTTTTCTTTTTACCGGCCTATGAACGAGAGCAGCCGGACGTGACGAAGCTATCGTGGTCACGCCACCATGCCTGTCTGCTTCGGCCAGAGATTTTCTCACGCCTTGTGGAATCAGCTGTATCGTTCTCGACCAGAAGGTCGTTGCGATAGGTGTGGATTGGTGCATGTTGTGCAAGGCGAGGAGGGGGGGGGGTGGTTTCGTTAAGATTTGTTTATCTTTCTCCGCTGGATAGCAACAACATGTACAGATGGCCCAGATTTTAGCTCTTTGTGCGGCGGCCACTGTTTTTTTGTCTGTGAGTGCAATATCATAGAACTAAGTTACAAACAATTGCTTCTTGAACATTCGCTTTCTGGGCATACACTTATCCTACCCCCCCCCCCTTTTTTTTTGGAGCCTTATTGAGTCGTACGGAAAATATGCGCAGGAAAAACTGCCCCTCGTGCACGATAGCTAAAGATTTTGCCGATTGCATACATGTTTGCCGCCAATAAAGAGGATCTTTGGTGAAGCGAGCACTGTGCCTCTTGGTTTGCCTAGCCACATCATGTGTTTACAGTCATTTCACACTTTTATAGGGCGTACAGCAACACCTACGTCAACACTTGAAGGCTCAGCATGTCGATTTATTGCTCATATTTTTTTAGTTTTAAATGTGAAGCATCTCTTGGCAATTTTCGGTGACTTTGAGCGTATCTATCTATCTATCTATCTATCTATCTATCTATCTATCTATCTATCTATCTATCTATCTATCTATCTATCTATCTATCTATCTATCTATCTATCTATCTATCTATCTAGCCGTTTAAGTTTGGGTGCTCTCGTGGTCACCCCCTTAACTTAGCGTGAACCAAAATTAGCGTAGGAGGGTTGGATGGTATGACGAATATCATGCGCTGGTCAAGACACGAATAATGTCACAATCTCGTCGTGTACGTCGTCAAACACTTCCCGCCAGACAGCGGCACATGCCCATGGGCGGGTATGTCCCGCTGGTATGCGGGTATGTGCCACAGGTGATTGACACTCAGCATCTACCCAGGAATAACGAGACCACTCGTGGACAATTCTAACGTGCGAGAATTAAGAAATACCCGACATCGGTAGCGTAGATTCGGCGAATGCAAGGAATAAATGTCAGGGTCCCAGCTGGAATCGCACCAAAGCATTCTGCGTTGCAATGAAACATTTTCCCACAGACCTAAGCCATGTCTAGGAACTACTTTTCCAATATATGTTAATATCGTGAAACGTAAATAGTGGTTGCAGTGCTGCCTACCCAATTTTATAAACATTACATATGTACTCCTTTAATACAGCCGTCACATCGGGTCAACGTGAGTTGTGGTTAGTTCATATGCGATGCAGTTGATTTATGTAGCAATGTCCAGACCAGCATCTTCGCGAGCATCAGCGCTTCATATCAGCTTCTGCATGGTGTTGCTAATAGGCATGTTTCAGTTGACATCGCTGCGTAAGTGCAAACAATTAGTTATGTAAACATCTGTAACTCTTCACAACATATGTTCGTGCGTGCAACATTTGTACATATATTTAACGTCATTTCATGACGTGTTGCTCAATAAAAATTATGGCAACATAGTCACCTTCCAACCGCATGGTTCGCATAACGTCTATTGCCAGGTCAGTGGGGTCTGCCGAATTTTTATTTCGTGCGATGTTCAAAGTGTATAAGGGAAACAGATGAATCGTCTCTCAGTTTGCTTGCCGGCTCAAAAAATACGGTGGACCGATTGGGTTCTCGCGTGATGACGAGCGTGTAAATTGCAAGTACTTGCATCTTATGCTTTCCCGAATAGCACCTCAATGGTCATCTCAAGAGCGCCTAGAACTTGTTCCTAAGCACGGTCGACTTGTCGCTCTCAACAGGCTGACGCATTCGGGATTATCAGCGCAAGAGAATACGAATTGTTCGCGTGAGTGTGTTGGAAAAGTTATCTGGCGTGGAATGATTTTGTTTCATTTTAGGGTTGGATAGTTGATTCGGAGTTGAGACCCGGCGTGGTAATCTAGTGGCTAAAGTACTCGGCTGCTGACCCGCAGGTCGCGGGATCGAATCCCGGCTGCGGCAGCTGCATTTTCTTTGGAGGCGGAAATGTTGTAGGCCCGTGTGCTCAGATTTGGGTGCACGTTAAAGAACCCCAGGTGGTCGAAATTTCCGGAGCCCTCCACTACGGCGTCGCTCATAATCATATCGTGGTTTTGTGACGTTAAACCTCACAAATCAATCAATGATTCGGAGTTGAGAAAGGCAGACTGCTCATGAAATTTGTAGAACGGGCGGCTACCAGGCCTGTCGGTACGTAAGACGCGTTAGTGAACGCTGCCTTTGTTGCTGATGTCGTCTACATGAAAGATGACCTTCTTGTGAAGTGTAGTTTAGAGAATATCGTTGACAACCACAACATTTTTTTCTTTTTACTTAGACGTCGTGGAGGGTTTTCTTTTGTACCTTGGCATCTTGGAATTGACTTGGCATCTTGCAATTGTATTAAGGCTCACATATTCAGTAGCCCCCCCCCCTATAGCCCTCGCTTTCTTTCTTTCCTTCTTTCCTTCCTTCTGTCTTTTCTTTCCTTCTTTATTTATCTCTTTCTTGCTATTTTTATACCTTTTACTTTCTTACAACAGTAAAATGTATATTAATTTGAAACATTCAAGATTGCAGTTGGAAAACACATCTTCTGAGCAGTTCTTGAGCATTTCACAACCAATGCTTCATTTCTAGCTCACGCAAACTCTGCGAGTTGTCTATAGCTGGGAATATATTACTGAATAGTAATCATCAAGATACTTTTCTCGGAGCAAGACGCTGCGACACTAGTATCGGAACACGCTTTGCGCCTCCATTAATCCCTCTGGATAGACGCTAGTCACCATTATGAGCCTCTGTTCAAAATTAATTCGTCTTATTTATTTATTTATTTATTTAGTCTATTCTTGCTAAAAATAAACCTATTGCTTTCTTTTGAACCGCTTCTATTGCATTAATCTCTTGGTGGGTGTACAGTATACTTATCACTTCGATATGCCACGAGACCTCAACAGGTAAGACGAAACATGCTTTCACCGCATCCGATTAAACGTCTCATTTACCAATCACCTAAGGAACAAACTCCAACTGTTGAACTCACCATTGTGCGTCCAATGTAACGTCCTAGAAGACATCAATCACGTCCGCTGTGAGTGCACGATATATGCACCGGAGAGACAGCCCTTAAAGACGGCCTTAAAGTACAACGGCACTCTAACTTGGAGTTGAAACATATTTTGGACCAATGGCAAAGCAGCTCCAGTGCGTTACACGCCGCCAAAGCGCTGCTTACATTCTTGCCTGCCACAAGCCTCAACAAAATATTGCAAATAGTGTAGTGCACATTCGTGAGTGTATGTGTTATGTGGTTATCATTGTATATATCATAGTATCACCCAGTACCTGGAGTAACAAGTCAGGCGAAAAGCCAGAAAAACAACTCCAGCTGAAAATGAAAATGATTTTCGATGAAAATGATTTTCTCCCTTTTTGAATAGCCAATAGTGGAGTGCAACAAATTGAGTAAACCCAAATTTATTCCAAACTGCACTACAACGGTGCAGCAATGAAAGCTTTTTTAAGCACTCGTTACTGCACAAACATTTTTACACGTGATGTGAATCAGTGATCATTTTTTACAAGACAAGAGATCAACTAAAAAAAAACTACTTACATACTTTATCTGTACATGCACGCCTGAGTTTTCAGTGCTCTCCGTGCACTCCATTGTAGTGCACAAAAATAAAATAACACAAGATTGTACACTTCCATTGGCGTCCGAGTAAACTTGAGCTGACATTATTATTCGCTTGCTTGTAGTAAGTAAACAATTAGACGCTGTCTTTAACTGGCCGAAATGAAATGGAGCAATGTTTATTGAGTGAAATGACATCAGGATCACGCATCAAAATCATCTGCATCATTGTCAACATAAAGAAACATAGATGTTGGAATTCGATTACCGTGAAAATAATATGCGTTGTTTTGTTTCACTCTGTTCTTATAAATATGCTTGCTCACTGCAATCATCTAGATGTTCCACGGCAGCGCCTCAACAGTAAAGCAAACAAAGCAGCTATGTTTCCCTTTGACGGCTAATAGGAACACGGACATAAAGTGAGAAGTTCAGGCTGCGCTTAGTGGCTCCTCTTTCTGTGTTGCTTTCAGTTTCAAGGAAGATTTCATATTGTAGTGTAAGAACTCCTGTCTGCCTTCGAAATAAAATTGTTTTTCTTTAGTTTCTATAGCACGGAATTATGACCTTTGTCAACGGGGCAAAGTTCAATGTCTGTCTGAATATCTGTCTGTCATCGGGGAAACTTCGGGCAGGTTAATAAATTGACATGTGCGAGGCAGCCCGTAGCTCTCGTTCGATCCAGGTCATACTGCTCTCTATTATGCGAGCCATTAGCTGCTTTGTCGAGCCGACGGTTCTCCCAAGGCTTCTATTCTATGTAGCCGGAATGGCTTCCTCGGAATCACGTTGTCATGGCGATCGTATGCTTCGTATGTTGCCCTCGTCGCACAGAGGTGTTCCCGGCAGTTAGATTCTTGGGTTTTACCAGTTGCCACGTGCTGTTCTCTTAAGACAAAAGGAGCAGCAAACATTGCACGTAATGTCACAACTTTTCCTGTAGAACAATTTGACCTGAAATAAAAGCACTCGTAAATAAGCTGATGCTGGAGCAACCACTTTTCAGAGAATACGCCACCTAGCCTTAATCTCACAGACAAAGGAGTTGTCATCGCTTTTTCCCACTCGCTTACAGACGGGAATATACAATTAAGCATTATATCAACAGTCGAGACCATGTGCTTTAAGCGGATAAAGTCTATGCCACAGCCGTTATGAAAGGGTGCGAAATTTCGGTTTTCGGATTTTTCGGAGCGTGTGTTAGTGGAAGACATTACTTGCAGACTTTTTTATCAGTAGTTTAGTTCAAAGTACAGGCTATACGACTGCGATATCGTCAAGTGGTACGAAATATCCTTGCATCCCATTCATTCGAATTGACCATGGTGGCTTTCATGTGTAGTTTGCAGTGCGACCAGCTATGAAATCACTACCAATTCACAAGTTTCTTTCCGAGCTCTGCCAGTGAACGTTGCGTTTATTTCTTGAACAGTGCTGAAAGGAAACACTGATCTGCACATCCGCTACGATTCATCTCATTGGTAGAGGACGATACATTATCCATCAGGGACGGCTTATTCTTTATGCTTATTTGACATGTCTGCATGCTTCAGAAGTGCATTTCTTGTTAGATGTGTCGCTATTTTGTGCCTTTTTGCTTTAACAGAGCTGTCATCGTTCGTTATTGCAGCGCCAAGGGTTTTGCTTGACCGAATTGTAGCATGTATTATGCTTTAGCATTGGCAATGTGGGTGCTTAACATCACCTGCAACAACTGATGGTCATACATACATACATACATACATACGCACACACATGCATGCATACATACGCACATACATACATACATACATACATACATACATACATACATACACACACACACACACATACATACATACATACATACATACATACATACATACATACATACATACATACATACATACATACATACATACATACATACATACATACATACATACATACATACATACATACATACATACATACATACATACATACATACATACATACATACATACATACATACATACATACATACATACATACATACATACGAAAGGAGCAGGTCAACAGAGAAAGATATAACTGGTGAAATGAAAAGAAAGAATGGCGAAACAAAAAGCACAAAGAACAGCGGAGCAGTTTTGCAACAGTTCGCAGCTTCAGTGACACGTGTGCAGCCCACAAAGTCGACATATTTATAATAAAAGCGAATCTTATAATGGCAAGCGCCTACCAACTAGCCCACTCACACACTTTACTACCTATTAATCTGTGGACACTGGGTTCAGCTACTTTTATCTCCGCACTCCTGGGATAAACAAAAGGGAGACCTGTTGCCAGGCGACGGAGTACTTGTGATGCAAGTCAAGGGCGCGGCATTCGAGACACGTGTCTCTATACGACCGGCTTCGATCGCTTGTCGCGGCCTTGCTACAGGAACAAGTGGAAGACTTCAGTGGCAGTTGTGATACTCGATTCCAGCAGACGAAATACGACACGTGCTTCGAGTAGAGCATCCCCTCACTTCCTGCCCAGAACATTTCCTTTTCTGTTGTTCTCGATTTACTAGCTTTTCTTTTTTTCTTTATCTGTCTTTCTACTTTCGGCTCTTCTAGTGCTCCTCTCCCAAGAGCAATGTTGGAGAAGTCGTGGCATTGTCGACATTCAATTTTAATTTAGTTCTTAGGATTAGCTGACTCTCGCTTTCTTCTAGCCCGGCTCTGCATCAGATGTGACAAAGAAGAAAAAGAAGAAACAGAAAAAGAATAACAAGCAATCGCTAACTTGGCGCTGACCTTCACAGCTGACAATATACTTTGCTGCTTCATCTGTGTGCTTGAGCCATACGAACACATTTGAAGTCTATTTGAAGTGATCTTCACTAAACAAAACGAATGCGCCTCTAAATTTCTGCTCGTATATGTATTAATAATGCATCAATCAGCGAATCGAAAATATAAATTTTATTTGTGTTTGCTATTACTGTAATTTATATTCAAGATATGAACAATGCTGTCTGGTAGTATTGGCAAAAATAATAATTTCACTCTTTCCGTCTTTAAGTACATTCTTCAATATATTATTAGGTTGATGTCAGGAACTGAAAGGCCTAAAATTCATATAATCAATTCTTGGCCAGTCCCTCTGAGTGGGTATGAGCCATGGTTGAGGCATCATCATTTTTATCGTATTGTAAAGTTTCCGAATGTACATACGCGCCCGGAAATAGATCCGTATCGCAAGACGAGACCAAGTCCAATTCTTTCTGTTCTTATTTTGTTTTTCTCGTGGACGCACGTCCCAGGCGCAGTCGCCTCTCAACGCTGCACGCCTGTCCCACCACGTTTTTCTTTCGTTATTTGCTTCACATAATTGCCTTGTGAGTTGCGTGTGCGTTTCCACGCAGCGCTGCTAGAAGCATGGTCGTCTTCAACCCGTATATGGCGCAGCGTCACATTTTCCATGCCCAACGACCTCCGTAGCACATGTTGGAGCGTTCCGAGCGTGTGTTGCCTCTCTCAGGTTATTGTTGTCTTGGTTTGCTTGTTTTTTTACGTACGAAGCGTCACCGTCCTCTCAATTGATTCTCTTTACCCACCAAACTTCGCACTCTGGTCACGGTCAATGTCCTCCCACGCATCTGACCAGACACTCAGAAATCCGCCGACTTCCAGAAGATGTTGAGTTTGTTCTACTCCTTCGTTCTATTTGTTGCATTCATAATATGAGAAAAAAAACATCCATTGGGGTATAAAAGCTATGTTTATAAGTTGATCTGGTGAGGGGTGGCGTGATGTTTCTTTTGTCATTGACATCGCTATTGTGAATAGAATTTTGCGCA
Source organism: Rhipicephalus microplus (assembly GCF_043290135.1). Classification (NCBI taxonomy): domain Eukaryota; kingdom Metazoa; phylum Arthropoda; class Arachnida; order Ixodida; family Ixodidae; genus Rhipicephalus; species Rhipicephalus microplus. Next base: position 2,026,862 of record NW_027464600.1, on the reverse strand, counting down.
ATAAACATGAACAAGAAGGGAAGAAGGCGCTGACAGTCAGCGCCTGTCTGTGCCTTCTCCCTTCCTTGGTCATGTTCTCACAAAAATGCCACTCGCAATGCAATACCACCGGCTCGCCCTACGCTTGATTTTTCTATGACATTGCTATGTTTCTTTCTCTCCTGGAGAAACATCTTCGCGATGTCGGCTTGATATTCGAAACATGTCTGGTATAGCTCCTTCTTACATTCCTTTCTTTTTTTTTGCCAGTGACGTTGCCAAACACGTTATTTAGTACTCTGCTTTACTTTGATCCCCTTTTTTATAGACTACCGTTATTCGCTTTTTGTTCTAGCGAAGATGGTATGGGAGAAATCATTTCATTGTGACTCGCCGTCCCGAAACCACCGTATGTGATGTGAAACGTAAAAAAAAGTATAGTCGAATTTGATTGTTGTCTGTTTTTTTTTGTTTTTTTAGTCCTCCGACCACAGTGAAATGACGGGCAACCTTTCCTTCTTATCGGCACTTTTTTTTTCGGCTTAATCTAACAAACGCTTTTTTCCCGTGTACAAGGTTTTTTCGGTGGCACTTGCCTTTATGTGGCAGATTGTTGAAACAAAAGAGAATTGAAACACTGAAAGTTTGTTTCAATGCGTGCAACAGCTAGACTGGGGCAAACACACAATATCGTGACCCAATATACTGCACCGAACATTATTCTTAGGTAAGATAAATGTCGTAAATCTGGCCTACTAAAGGCTGCTTCATCTAAAGAATGTCTTGACATGAACCTAAAGTTGAGGACTGTTGTTCAGGTGGTGCTGTGGCACTGTAACATTGCAGTTTTTTTTTCGCACAACGCGCAGGTTCGATTTGGGAGGTCCTAGGAGCAACCTCAGGACACTTCCCGAAGGACGAGTGCGTTTAACGCAAACATTTAATGGCAACAGCTTCAGACCACTTAGCCCAAAATATAATGAGTCCCACCTATCACATACAGTCACCAAGAAATACAGAAGCTGCACCCTAGTCCCTAAACAGAAGGTCCTAAGCACGCAGTTCCTATACACAGAGTGCGTCGCGGAACGTTAAAGGAGTGGCATCTCACCCACGTCATTGCGTAAGAGCATGGGCGCGAAGCACGGGGTCGATGCAGTTGTCGTCGTCGTGTGCATCGGCATTGGGCAGTAGCACTAACCGTAGGAGAAGCAGCCTTCCTAGGCTGCTTCTGCCGGTGGACGCTGCACCGGTGGACGCTGCAAAATCTGACGCTGCATTTTACGCACTGGCCTCGAGGTAAAGCCTCGGCCGGACAGCCTCACCCGAGCTCGAGCCCAAAGATCGGCAGGTCAGACCTGCCCTCGGGCACGGAAACGTCAGCGCAGCCTGGTAGTCCTGGAGTCCCTCAGGTCACCGGACAATGGAGGTAGCAGCCTTGGGCTCGGGTCCAAAACCCGACCGCTGCTGTTGTTGTTGTTCACTTATTTATCATGGCGCATACCCACTATGGCGGATTGGCCAAGAATCGAGTGGTTTTAAAAATAACTGATCGGATTTGGAATATGGGACGTGTAATAGAGAGATTACCGATAGCCTAGGAAAGTGTGGTGCTTAATGTAGTGCATAAAAGTTTTACATAAACGAATTTGTTCTTAGAATAGAGCAATAATCCCTGTTGCGTAGCTCGTCTGATGTAGATGATGATGATGCTGACGATGATAATCCTTGTTATTCTGGCGCACACTGTTATGCCAGCGAGTCCTCGTCAAACGTCCGTGCCTCTGAAAAAGGCAATCTGGGTCAAGGCCAGCCCGTAGTCCGCCTGGCGCGATCATCTCAACGGCGTGAACACGCGCGGCGCCTCTCTCGCCCACGTGCATTGAGTCAGCGGCGCACGTGACAGCGAGCCGGCGTTCTCGTGTCTGGTGGTCTGACGCATGGCGCGGCGACCCCCATTGGCGGAATCTGCCCTGACGACCAGCGGCGCTTCTGATTGGACATTTTGGTTGGACCCGGTGTAAATAAAAGAAGCCCTGCGGCGCGTCGCGATCGGCAGTCCTAGAGAGAGGAGTCCCCATGTCGGAGAGCCGACATGTGTGTGAGTCAGCGGTCTTAGGCGAAAGACTGACCTATGTGTTAGAGAGAAGAGCTCGGCTCTTCGAGTCTCTGTCGGCCCCAGTGCCGAAATTGTAACGCCTCTGTAAATATGCTGTACATAAACCTTGTTTAACTCACCGTCGTCTCGTCCGCTCGTCTTATCAGCTCTGCGCAGAAGCAGTCGCGAGCTGATAAACATACGCTACCAAACGGCTGGTGACCTTCCCGGCGAAGTTGAAAGCAGTGGCGCCTCCGGGGCCGTGTTGGCGTCACCGTCTTTCGCAACAGCGGTGGCTTCGGCGGGATCGGTCCGTCGTTCGCAACAGTGGAGGTCAGCGGCGGGATTTCGGAGGTGGCTACGCAACAGTGGTTGGCAGCTGCGGGATCGGCCGGCGTCAGCGACATCGATGCGGTGAGTGCCTGATGTTTTCCCCTCAGTTCACCAGACTGCTCTAGCTCAGGTTGTAGTAGTTTAGAGAAGGGCTGTGTGAAGCATTAGTGAGCTTTGATCGTTTCAAGCAAAGTCGAAGTGCTTTGAAACCAAAGTTAATGCGGAGGGGGTAAACACGGGAGAGTGAAAAATTGCTTGCGCGTCTTGCTAGTTGACTTATAGTGGGTACGGCAAGTAAATTGTTAACAGGGGCAAACAGCAAGAGGCTAGTGTGAACGATGGAGAACCTTAAAGTGAAGGAACTCATCGAAATTTGTGAGGAACTCGGCATTAGTTTGGGCCGTGCGAAACGAAAGCAAGCGATCCTTGAGATCATGAAGGATGAGGGAGTGTCGGCTGAGGAAGTCGATGAGGCCTGGGCGGATATCAAAGCACGCCGCGAGGAGGCCGAAATGCGAGAAGTTCGTGAACGTGAGGTAGCCGAGAGACAGGAGCGTCTCGAGTTGAAACGACTAGAATTGGCAATCCTACAGTGTTCGCAGGCGCCTAGCGTAGCTTCTCCAACAGTTCAGGTCAGCGGTTTTAGAATTCGGGACCAACTGCCACCGTTCGTAGTAGGCGAGGACATGGCGAAGTATCTCGTCAAGTTTGAACACGTCTGTGAGCGAAACGCTTTGGAGCGGCCTCTTTGGGCGCGGAACCTGCTAGCTCTTCTTCCCGGCGAAGTGTCCGACGCGATAACTTGCTTGTCGAGGGAAGCGTTTGAGAGCTATGACGAGGTTAAGGAAGTGCTCTTGAGACGTTATAAGTTGTCACCCGAGGCTTTCAGGCAAAGGTTCCGGTATGCTGAAAAGGGGAATGAGTCACACGTTGACTTCGCGTTTCGTCTTAAGGCCGATTTAATTGAATGGCTCAAGGGCGAAGGTGTTTATGACAACCGCGATAAAGTGGTGGAATGCGTTGCATTGGAGCAATTCTACCGCTGCATCGAGGATAATGTCAGACTTTGGCTGCAGGACAGACTCGGGGAAGTACAGTTAAATAAGGCAGCTGAGTTAGCTGAGGAGTATTATACTCGCCGAAAGTTGCATAGCAGGGCAGTGCGCGTTGAAAAGGATGAAAGAAAAGAGGGCTTTTCAAAGAAACCTGATCAACGGAAACCCGCTCCGCACCGTAATTTCAAGAAGGACCCGTCTCTTACGAAGGACAGTGTAGGGGAAGGGCAAACAGAAGCGGAGAAATCGAGTGAGGTTTCTACCACACAGGCATTTGAATCGGAAAACAAACGGAAGCCGCTAATCTGCTACAACTGCAAAAAGGAAGGGCACATCGCGAGAAACTGTCAGGAAAAGTTTGCTTTCGCAACGATCCGAGAATCAGAAAAAAACATTCGGTTGTTGGAGCCGTATCTCCAAGAAATTAGGGTGAATGAGAAAACGTGCCGAGCACTTAGAGACTCAGCGGCAACCATGGACGTTGTCCATCCTTCATTGGTGTCTCCGGATGACTTCACAGGAGAATGCGCGTGGATCAGGCAAGTCGCCGAGGAGCAGAGTGTTCGCTTACCAATCGCCACGGTTGTCATTGAAGGCCCGTTCGGTAAGCTTCGCACCCAAGCGGCTGTGTCTGCCGCGCTGAACGATCGTTTTCCTTATCTTTTCTCCAACAACTCGGAGCAGCTCCTCAAAGAGCAGGGCAAATCGTTCTTCCCCAACTTTGCGTGCATGGCCCTCACGCGATCGCAAGCGCGAAAGCTTTCGCGGAGGCTGGACCTGGTTCCATGCGGTGAACTCTCAAGTGACCTTGTCGGCGGGTCGACGGAACCCCAGAAAGGAAAGTTTCCGCATGAGTCATGTGAGCAGTCACGCGAGCGGCCCGTCGCCGACACGACCGGCGCGGTTTCCGGAGAAAGGGGAGACGACATGGCGCCATTGAGTCAGAGCGAGAGGGCTGCAACGCTCTCGCCTGTAGCGGAAAGTTGGAGCGAGCTGCCGAGAGTTGATCGAGAGACGCTCATTCGAGAGCAGCGTGAGGATCTCTCGATTGAAGCGCTAGTGGAAAGCCAAATTGAAGCGCTAGTGGAAAGCCAGAAAAACGCGGCACAAGTGCTGTCGAAGGAGCGCTACGAGAAATCGGGGAAGAAGCGCACTTTTGAAGTTGATAATCAGGTAATGCTGCTGCAGCCGTCCAAAAGGAGCAAGCTTGATGTTGATTGGGAAGGGCCCGCCAAAGTATTATCGAAGCCTTGCGATTCAAATTATGAAGTGAAATTAGAAAGGCGGCCGAACAAAGTTTATCACAGTAACTTGAAAGCAATCGTAAATTTACTTTTAAGTGCTTCAGAGGAAGAGGAAGCAGAAAATTTGAGTTCTAGTGAGGTGATCGAAGGGGGATCGAAAGTAATCCGGGAGCAGATAAACCTAGAGCCTAGCTTAAGTGACGGAGGACCTGAGAAAGCGGACCTGAGAAAGATTGGTTCCGAGTTTGAAGACGTGTTTTCGGACTGCCCCGGAAACATGAGGGTGATCGAACACGATATCGAGCTAAGCGGTGAGGAGTCAATCCGTAGCAAGCCGTATCGTTGTTCCCCTGTGCAACGTCGAAAGTGTGAGCCGCTCTTGGTGCCGCATAGGTATCGTCGCCTAAAAGTGGCCGGTTACTGAAGTGGAGCATGTTGCTCCACAGCGCAACTTTGACGTTCGCTAAAGAAAAAAAAAGAAAAGGTAAACACTAATGCAGGTGCATTGAGCAGTGCGTTCCAGCTAGTAACTTCTCAACCTTTCGGTTTCTCGCTGGCGATTCGGGGCAAAATTTTGACCTCATCACGACCTGGGCTGAGCGCTCTCGTTTAGAGTGATCTCAAGGGGCCAACTTTGGGGTATTCTAATTCGTTACGTTGTTGTACGTGGAAAAAAAATTTGAGTTGTCATTTTAAGAGTCTTGTGTCCCACATGTGCCTCTTGATGTAGAGGGAACAAAATTCCGATAGACACGTAGATAGGTATATGTTGTACTATACTTTGTCTGGTGTTCTGTCGGGTGACCGAAGGCACTTGCGTGTGTCGTGTGTTGTCTGTTGTCGATCCGTTCTTGGCAAGTTGCAGAACCATCGACAAGTGCTGAAACCGAAGATGGTCAGAAGAGACGAGTGAAGCTGGTCAGCAAGTTGTGGCGACAAGCCAGTGGAGCTGGGATCCGTCGTCAAAAGTGGAATGTGTTCCCGGACCAGTCTGGAGCTGTTTTCTCCCCATGGCCCTGGAGGCGAACCTGGAGGGACCTGGCGAACGAGCGCACCTGACATCCGAGCCCCGTGGAAGCAGCTCGTCTTTCCGGTGCATTGTCTGGCGGCGGGGGTGCTGTTATGCCAGCGAGTCCTCGTCAAACGTCCGTGCCTCTGAAAAAGGCAATCTGGGTCAAGGCCAGCCCGTAGTCCGCCTGGCGCGATCATCTCAACGGCGTGAACACGCGCGGCGCCTCTCTCGCCCACGTGCATTGAGTCAGCGGCGCACGTGACAGCGAGCCGGCGTTCTCGTGTCTGGTGGTCTGACGCATGGCGCGGCGACCCCCATTGGCGGAATCTGCCCTGACGACCAGCGGCGCTTCTGATTGGACATTTTGGTTGGACCCGGTGTAAATAAAAGAAGCCCTGCGGCGCGTCGCGATCGGCAGTCCTAGAGAGAAGAGTCCCCATGTCGGAGAGCCGACATGTGTGTGAGTCAGCGGTCTTAGGCGAAAGACTGACCTATGTGTTAGAGAGAAGAGCTCGGCTCTTCGAGTCTCTGTCGGCCCCAGTGCCGAAATTGTAACGCCTCTGTAAATATGCTGTACATAAACCTTGTTTAACTCACCGTCGTCTCGTCCACTCGTCTTATCAGCTCTGCGCAGAAGCAGTCGCGAGCTGATAAACATACGCTACCAAACGGCTGGTGACCTTCCCGGCGGAGTTGAAAGCAGTGGCGCCTCCGGGGCCGTGTTGGCGTCACCGTCTTTCGCAACAGCGGTGGCTTCGGCGGGATCGGTCCGTCGTTCGCAACAGTGGAGGTCAGCGGCGGGATTTCGGAGGTGGCTATGCAACAACACCCACAAGGGGGATCGGCCGAGAACCGGGTGGCAGGATCTCTAAGTAAAAGTCCTATGGTTTTACAAACACAAAGTAAATTTGAACCGATATATATATATATATATATATATAAGGGAAAGAACAGGCAAAAATTGAAAAAGGAGTCAATCTGAGCAAGGGGCTGCGTCGGGCACCGTTGCGTCTCCTGTTTTTCACTATCTCGTGCGTGCTTCGAACAACACTGCATCTGGGTCGAATCGGCACTTCAATCATTTCTTGTCATTCATTAACATCCGGGCCAGCTTCTTCTTCCTTTCTGACTTCCAACTTCGTTCATGGCGCAAACTTCAAATTCCGCTCGCCCCATTTAAAGTTCACCGCACTTCACCCGCTTTAAATTCCACGCGCTCCATCACAGGCACTAACGATCCAGCGACTCCTTGTTGAGGGATCAACGAAGCTTACTGCGTTTAACACGGGATTATGAAGAGAGAGGAAAGAATGCATTTGCAGAGAAATTGCACCATCCTTTAGAACTGTTTGATACAGGCTCACCACCTTCGTTAGTTCTGCGTCATTTATCAGACCTAAATAAAGTCAGTTTTTAAGCAATTTCCAAGAGTCCAAACTCTTCTGTGAACACGAAAGCTGATCTCTTGCTCCCATTTTTCTCTACCCATCGCTATAGTTTCTAAATCACATAATATACCAATAGTGCGTTGGCGAGAGCGAGAGCTTGAGGCCACTACCTTATTCAGTTAGCCAAGTCTTGCGCTTCGCTTAAAATTACCTGCGAGGACGTTCATGCGTTGGCCCTGAAACGGGGTGATGACAAACGCGGCTGAAAGTTTGTTCGCCATCGCACCACCTTGCGAGTGATAATGTTCAAGGAGACATCGAGAGGGCTTGAATCCATCTTTTTCGCAATGCCATGGTGCATGCGCCCTTCCCCTGGCGGTGATGTCGTAAAGCGCCTCTAGATCTCGGGGCTTTCTTTCTGGTGATGCCAGTTGTCCCAGCCCCTACGAAAACCGTCCTACCAAAACAGGAGAATCACAAGGCAGATTGCTCTCAGTATACACACCAATTATGTAAATTACCTGGCTACGCTGGACACCTGCTGATATATTAGCCTTTTTTTTCGTTGCCTATGCATCCTTTCCGATTTTTCATAGCACCGTTGTGAAAAATGTGGCCCTGGCATGACAAGTCAGAAGACGAGATTCTGTAAGCTTACTTGCGTCTTCAATACGGACTGGAAGAGTCAGCTCGCTGTTTTGGGACTGCTTTACCATGATCATGATCATCTCAACATTCCCACGCTCTGACTCGCCTTTACTTGAAACTGACTTCCATGCTTATGCCCATTGGGCCCATCGACTCAGCTTTACGGCGCGGAGAGAAACGTATATCCCTTGGATTCGTCAGTGCTCGTTGTTGATTATCAGAATGCTCGTAAAATGACGCTGAATTGACCGGGCTCAATGGAAGGATATTGCCGCTGAATATGCACAAACAATTCGTTCGAAATGTATGCAAAATATGAACCATGGACATTACCTTTCCCTACACTGAAACGCATTTCACTAAACTCAAACACTTCCTTGAGCTCTTACGCATTGTATCGAACACTCGTGAAAGTGCGAGAAATGCAACCACGTTAACCTTGCCCCCCGAACGAACGGTGATCACTGTTTGTCTTCAAGAAAAAAAAACGAAACATTTTGAAATTGCGAAGGCTGGCGGACCATTCGCAAAGCTCAGCATCACGCGAGTTCTCGCGTCAATCCGGTGCCTTAGCTACTTTCCTTACTTGCACATCCTAGCGTTTACAGTCTCAGCCAATAGCCGTCACAATCTCGGTATTCCATGTGAAACAGCGGATTGTTTACCTAAAGAACCAGTCTATTCTGTCTGACCACTTTATCTATTATGATAGAAACTGAAGCAATAAACATTTATATATAACACTCTCTCTCCATCTTTCTCTGTGTGTCAACAGGACTACGAGATATCATTCTTCTCTCCCTAATGCACCTATATATCTCCATATTTGTGGGCTAATGCTCCTTGTAGCTGGACGCCTGTCGGCGGATTGGTCGTCTGTAATAAAAAAAGCAGTTATCGGGCGCACAGATATCAAACGTGGACGGTGCTTTCGCCGGGTGATTGTATTTCTACGGGCGTCGTCGTCCTTGGAGCATAATACGCTGAAGGAAGACGAGATCGCAGCAAATGCGGTTTCTCGGAAGCGTGAAGGATGGGCTGATATTATTGCGTGCTCTTTCAATTTTATTAGCGATATCACCATGCAGATACCAATACGCATAACGAATCCTACTAGACGACACCATCGTCCGAGGACGGCGATTTCCCGTGCTCAATATTTCGTCCGTGTCAACAAAGTGGCACTCACACCCTCTTCCCTATCGTTTCATCCGGCGTCCACTTCTATTCGCATGAAAGGCGTGCTGTCCAGAACGCATTTTTCTCTCAGAGAGAGATAAAAACGATGGAAGTAACAAAGTGGACGCACATTCGCTGTGCGCGCGTATTCCCAAACAGCATCACTGATGGGTTTTATTTATTTTTAGCTCTGCGCATAAGACTCGTAAAAAGCATATTTTGATTGCTATAGCAATTATTTGGACACTCTCGGCTGGATTTCGCCGCCGGTGTCAGCGTCGGCGTCATGCACCATATATGTATATGTATCATATATATGAAAACGCAAGAAGAAAAAAGAATCCCAGAAAAAGGACTCCAGCGCGCGGTATCGAACGTGGGACCTCTGCACCGTGAATGCGAGGGCTAACAACTGAGCCACCGAGGAATTTTTTTTCTTTATTACTGAGCCACCGAGGAATGCCCCCGTCAACGTTCAAACGGCCAGCTATTCATATCTACCACTTACCGCTGTTAGCGCGCATCTCGTGGATAAACTATCGTGTTTTCAGCATTATCAGCAAGATGGCGTAGTGAGCACGTGGCGGCTCTCATCTCTCACGCGTATTCTTTGGCCCGCGTAGAGAATAAGGGAATGTACGTTAGATCGCGCTCCCTTATCTTGCAGTGGTGAGAATCGCACGTCTTGGCTAGCCTTTGAATTCCGCCGGAACAATTCTGTTGTAGTCAACGGGCGAACAAAGGTCCCTGCAATCGTTGCATAGCCTTCGTTTGCGAAAAGGGCGTGCTTTTCAGACAGAGCGAAGTAGCAACTGAGACGCTTATTCGCACTGATCTGTACCTGTGAGTGCGTTTAGTGCGTTCTTTGTACGTGAGAAACGCGGGGTACGTTTCAGTCTGCTTGTTATTCTGCGCGTGATCTTCCAATTTGTTTCCATCACCTTCATTGCTTTGCCTTTGTGGCAAAACTGTGACTTTTTTAGGAAGGTGAGGGGTTGAACCATATACTTCGTGCACGTTCGTATGTTCATACGTATGTGTAATTGGTGGTGTTCAAGATCCCAAAAACCACGATATGATCATGAGAGATGCCATAGTGAAGGGTTCGGGAAATTTCGACTATCGGGGGATCTTTATCGTGCACCTTAATCTAGGTACACAGACCTCAAGAATTTTCGTCTCTATCAGAAATGCAGCTGCCGCGACCGCGTTTTGATTCCGCAACTTCAGAGTCACCAGCCGAGCACCACAACAAGAGATCGCAGTGACGAGCAATTTGTATATGTGCGAGTCTTTATATGCACACACGAAATCGAAAACTATCGGGGTAATAGGAAGAACCCCCCATGACTTCACCAATGAGCACGTAAAGAGATGCAAGGTAGAGAGCGATTTCGACTTTTTATAGCTCCCTGTCATTGATTGTTCTATTAGCTGTTTTATTTTTATTTTATTCTTACAGTATATAAAAAAACGGAGAAAACAATCTGTAGTGATCGTCCTGCTGTCCTTTCCTTTCCTTTCAAAGAGTATCATCGTTCACGATAAGAAAATGTGGACCACAAAGTAAAGGCGACTGTGGTGTGGCGAGAGTTGGGGCTAACACCTCCAAATTTCGGCGAACAAGTGTTATTTCGCTTTTGTTTTTCTTCGTTCCACTTCTCATTCTTGATCTTGTAGCTCTCGGTGTGTCATACGCAGTGGTCGTCGTAACGTAATTCCGAGTTTACGGTCCAGCTTTGGTTCAGCCCCTTTGTTCCGACTTTCTGTATTTGTTGCTGACATTCGATTTCACCGCCTTTTTCTCTCGTTGTGTCTTTGTGGACGTTGTTCACGACCGAACTCTATTATCCCCTTGAGCTGGGAGTGCCTGTGGAAGAAGGACTGAGTGACACTTGTCGTCGCCACAATCTTTGTCACTGGGCGTGACCAAAATGAAGATGTCCTCCAGGTCGGCTCGCAGGTTCCTTTTTGTGACTGCCGGGGCAGCTAGGCTATCCCGTAGTGGAAACGGGGACACCTTCCCTCAATATTTCACGATTTTTGTCGGGTCTATTTTGTGCTTATTGAGGTGTTTTCACCTTTTCCGGAAGCCCTGCCGGATAATTCGCCGGTAAGCTAAAATTATGTACTTGGAGGTCTGGTTGTTTCCCAGTAGCGCTCGTGCAATGGTTCGTAAAGTCAACCTTTTGATCAGCGTGGTAGCTGAAATCTTCTTTCGAGAGTGTAGGTTCCTTGCACAGTTTCCATAAAAATCAGGAATTCCAACGAGGGCATTGAAGAATGTGCCACCCAGATGATCTCCCTGAAATTTCGGGGAAAACGAACAAGATGAACCATTCACGAGTAGCCTTACAACCGGCCCTGCTGCTATCACATAGGACATGCTCGCACCGATGGCGGATTTGTGCGCACTGACAGATTTGTGTGGGACAAATTTAATCCTAAAATAGTGAAAAAATAACAAACAACGCCCTGCCTGCTGTACCAAAGTATAGCAGGCTAAGGATTAAAAAAATGAATAGGACAATTGTCCAATAGTAATATCGAAGAAAAAAAGACAGAGAGAGAAACAAAACAATAAAGTGAAGTAGAGAGCATCACGACCATTGCCAACTACCTCCAAGGGAACGAGGGAGGGCATCAGCGATCTGTACTCGGGAGTCGGTCTCCTCCATAAGCACACCAGTCGGGCAATGTCCTCCTTCCATCTGCAGCAATGGCAGCAATGGCAATTAGGTTTAAATTATCGCCGGGATTGTCAAAGATAGGGCAAGTTCAATGCGCATGGCAGCAACTAGCTAACAAAAACTCGTGGCGTAGGTTTGTTTCCATTGCCTCTCCGTTGATGTCAGCGTCGTGAGGAGCTCCGTTTCCCCCTCGAACGCGTAGCGTACACTTAAAAGTTTATTTTAAATTTATTTTCAGCTACATTTGTCCTTTATATCTTGTGAATGTTATGTATGTCTTCGCATAAATCTATCGCAGTCATCACCTCGCCTTCGAAATTTTGTGTGAGTGCTTCTCTAAGCGACCTCTTGTCCGCCCATCTTCAACCAATCAGACTACGCTCGCTGAAATTGACATCTGGTGATGCATCTAAAAAGCGATCGTGTGAGAATGCGACACAAGGACTCCAGAATGACATATATATTTTAGAAAATTCATACGTGCGCTTTCAAATGGTGCACGTCAAGTTCACCGAATCAAGGAGTGCTTATTGGACATAAGCTTACTTTTTTTCTGTGATTGGTGGAAGAACTGTCGCCACAAACAGCCGACTGCAGCAATGACTGCATCACGTCTCACATGGCGTCTCTTCGAAGCTGTTATAGGCGACTCCATTTTCAAGAGGCTTAATATACATGACTTTTTTCGTTTTTTTTCTTCTTGATTCGCCAACCACTCAGATGGCGTGTACTCCAAGTCAGACTCGCAAAACTGCTGACTTTCTTTTTCTTTGGTCGATGAAAAATAAAATTTATCTATCGAAGCATGCTGTGAAGACACGTTATTCAAAAAGGCACGGCAACAATAGGACTATCAACATCAAGAAACATTGTGGGCTGCTGCTATATTGACAAAGCAAACGCACGCCCACCCCCTCCTCCCCCCTGCCAAAGACCTGTGAATTGATACAAAAAAAACCGAGAAAAATCAGGGAATCGTTTAATAGAGTTGAAGTGGCTGGCTTTTATGACCCAGAGCCAACCCGGGTTATACACCCAGAAAAGGGGAGGAAGGTTGGCATGATGCCACGTACAACGCAGCAAAAAAACCGACCGTCAGCAGAGCTCCTCTCAACGTGGCGACTCGATAAAGAAGAAGAAAACGGAAGGTGCAGAACGAGAGTAGTGCGCAGAAGTGTACGGTGGCCGAACCGTTTTCGCCTCCATTGCGCTCTGGAGACTACGACTGCAGCATCTTCCTTCTTGCCAGTGAGCCCACAAATCAAAGCGGTGCGTTTCATCGGGCGTTTCGGCACTGTAGATGCGACCTCAGAGGTATACAGAAGAGCCCCACGTACGCGCACTACACAATATAATATAAAGCAATTGTGGTGCGATGTTGTGCGAATGCTGCGGCAATCGTTTTTACTTTCGCAGTCAATAGAGGGGACGACTGTCGAGGGTGCTTGGTTGCGTATTTTTATATGCTGCAGGAAAGCGACCTGGAAGTAGCGTAGTGAGAAAACGGGGGATGCTTTCAGCGCTGAACGTATAAACGCAATTTTAGGCTTGAAAAAAAAGGTTTATTCATATATGTACATCATTTAGGCAAACTGATGGGAAGTATAAGTAATGCATGGAGATGTATACTTTGTCCCATACATGGCAAGAAGAATGTATTCTTCCTTGCGTTTCTATTCGTTTGTAATGGATCATAGGACCAAAATATTGTAAACAATTTTTTAGCTAAACAGTTCTGCGCTGCGAACATTGTTGTTCGATGGAAAACTATTGCGTGAACATTCATATTGTACCATTGAGACGTTTTTCTATTGGAACGTTCACCTACGTGTTCTTTCCTCCATTGTGTTAGCGAATTTACAGACCACATTATCGTGACGGAGGAAAGGGGTGAGTGGTGTCAATCATTGATATATTAAAATTTGTCTGAACACTGTCACTAAAAGAATAGCACTTGAGAATTACTACTGAAGTACCTTATTTTCGCTGACATATATTGCACTCAATAAAGCGCACTTTTACTATAACGACGAAAATGTTAGAGAAACAACACAAAAGTTTTTAAGGATTCCTTGTAATATTACAAAAATTACAGAGGCTATGATCTGTAGAGTTTCTTCAGCAAAAGGTGAACATGTTCCTGAAAGACGTCTTAGTGCGCGCTGGACAGGATAAGCACTTGAGATGACCAGCTACGATTTGCTGCATGCGAAATCATTTGTCATTCTGTGGTCTGTGATTACGTCATTTGTTGAAAAGGTGTTTCATAAAAAGGTCAGAGTCAAACATTTTTTGAAATGCAACCTTAGGGGCATTCAGCAGCTGTTACGGTTGAAAACTTGCGTGACTAAAACTAGGTAAACGTTTGCGGCAGATTTTGCGAAGCCCGTCCCGACGTAAAGGATTAGGAGGGCCGGGGCAACTCCCGCATCATCCTCGTGCGCACGTCTGTGGAGATGCTAGTGTACATATATGTTGATTTGATTGATAAGTAAAAGGAAAATAAGCAAGAAGAAATAAGCTTCTCTTCATAAGCTGCATTGCACTATAATTCATGCATGCATACAATACAGTGCACATTTACTGCAGGGAAGCACAGGAAATGACATTTTAAGTACAATGATCAGAAAAAAAATAAAAAACCGAGTGTCTCGGCTGACGAAAAATCCTCTTTTTATACAGTATGGGTGTAAAAGCTGACACGACCGCCACAGCATCACTGCCTGTCGCGGAAAACGTCATCATTATTATATTTTGTTCTTCTATACATTCCCGAACAACGTCACCTGCAGCTGCCAACCGCGACGCTGCTGAAGTATGCATGCCTGCTACGTATCGCGGCTATGGTGTTTGGCTTTTCAGACCCAGTGGCGTATGCAATAAGCTGCACAGGGAATGAAGCACACAAATCTTTTTTTCCACCTTTCTCGTCTATACGTTTGCTACTTTTTGTCTGAAAAAGAAAAGTTTGTTCATGCTCATATCCTCCGATTCATCGAATTTCCCGTTTCAGTACTCGTATCAGAATGCTGTTGAGGCCGCAGAGGGGCAGAAGAATTTCAAGCTCGAGGTTATAACCAGCACTAATTAAAATTAAACAAGAGATGCCACAATAAAATAGTCGTAAAGTACATTCTCATGTTTTGCCGAGTGATGACTTCATCTTCTTAGATGTTTGTTGCTGACACAGAACAGGAAATTTGTCAATATTACAATAGCCCGGGAATGCAGAGTGATGTTATTTCAGTCGTGCTAGATTTGAGACAGTCTAAAGACAGCTTTGCTGCTCACTGTTATTGGTTCTCAAACATGGGGATGACTTGCGGACGACTTGACTTGCTCGAAGTGAAGTCAAGTTTCAAGGCTTCTGCTTGGCTGGCCTGCAACTGACTTGGTGCAGTTCTGCAACATGACCACCTCTTGAATGAGCGTCGTGCGAAGGTAGGCCGCTTTTGAGGTTTCTTGCCATGCCATAGATGTAGCATTTTCAATGGTGCATCGCCTGCTGCACATCCCGTGGCCCGCACTGGATGACCCTGAAAACTTCATGCAGCTTAGTGATGGAAGAACAACTGCTTGCTAACCACATTAACTCCTCGTTATGTTGGTTCTTTGAAAAAAAAACGAGTACAGCAGAAGACAGCCAGTAAGTACCATGCTCTTGCGTTTTGATGTGCAGACGCCATTCAGACACCCACCGGTGTTCCCGTACAAGGCCCTACACAATGTAGGCCAGGGCAGGACGTGCTGTAAAGGGTGCAAAGAATGCGAGTAACTCCTGCTACAAAGACCTCCTTTTTTAGCATTTAGACTGGTACAGTGCATGTCAACGTATCTCTCGAAGAACAGGGTTTCTTTAAACCTAGGGGGTCAGACGGTATCTTTTGTATTATACCAGAAACCATTGAGCATGTTTTACAGCAAAAGCTGTTAGGAGATCACAACTCAGAGACACAGTGTGGCTCGAACCCGAGTCTGCTGGGTGCCAGCAATTCTACCATTGAGCCACGCCGGTGCTTACGACTTCTTGCCACACTTGCCTTAGGCAGGCTTGATGTCGGGAAGAGCAATCGCGTTAATAGGACTTATTAAGCATTTTAAAACAACGAAAGAACAAGCAGTCGTCGCACAATGCGAATAGCGTAACGAGTGGGTCGTTCAATGCTCCAAACCAATACAAAAGCTTGTTTTTGTTCAGCTATTAACCGTTGCGCATACCAACTTCAGTCATAATTCCTCATCGTTGTCAGCCACTGCATGAACAATTGGCGCGAAATTACTCGCAATAATTTAGCGGATGCCGCGTTTCTCAGAAGAATAGTGAGTTATAGTATACCGGGCTTACCGGGTTACCGGGTTACCGGTTGTACCGTGATACCGGAATCGAAGTGCGCATGCGCAGATACGTACGTCACCCGTACCGCTTCCCGTAAGCGCGGTATTTTTCAGATTTCCCGTTACCATGGTAGCGTAGGTGTACGTAGTGTACGTAAACACGGCGGCGCTTTCGGACGCCCGCTTCGAAGTGATTTTGGCGTAGCTGTTGAAAGATTCACCTTGTTCGCAGCAAACGACTGTTCAAAGTTGCTTCGCTTGCCTTCAGTTAGCTTCGATGACCTAGTATTACGGATAAGTTGCCGTATTTTTTGAGAAAGCTTCCCATTTCAAACGCGTCTAGGCCTAACTACAAGATCGATGTAAACAATCCGGGAACCTATGTTTTCGCGTTTGGTGCGTGGTTCATATTTCTTCACTTTTATTATCACTAAAATAAACTTCTAACAATGCTTCGCGTGGTGGCATAGGCAAACATTCTCGTTTTATTTAAATTTTCACTGTTCAACCTATTAAACATATTATAGGTGGCGCCACCATCCCAGCTGAGGCATGTAAGCCACGTAAACGCTATTCCGCTAAACTATAAGACGCTGCCCACAACGAACGTTTGCTGCACGGTAACTCTATTCCTTTAACCTACGCTATCACGCTTAACGCTAAACTATAACTCTCTAATGACGAAAAATAGCGCAGCGAATGCCAGTTTACTACACTAAAATTATATTATTAATGCCGCAGTGGGCATCAAGCAAGTCTGTTTGCAGCATTTACCTTTCGATTGTTTAGAAAAGGCTCTGAATGGCTGCTCTTTTAGCTTTCGCTTTGGCTGTGCTGCGCCTGCCACGCAGATCTGGTGTTTTTTTTTCTTAGGTTAACGTTTTCTGCCTCACCGAAGAATGAATGCTTCACGAAGTTTCCTTACTGAAAAACCACAAGCATCTAATAAATATATTTTATTAGAAACAATAGTAATACCTAAATTGATCAATTATTAAACATTCAAAGTTATTGCAGATAAAAAGGCATAATTCACTTTAACAAACGAGATGCTCTCGACTGCATTAGTATAAACAATATACATGTAACACGACAGCATGTTGTTATTGTTGTGTGGTGCAAAATTTTGAGATCGAGACATCTGCTACATGTATCTACATTAGTCAAAGTTTAAGAGATCTTTAATAAACGTGGCCCCTAGCGTGCATACAGTGGTAAAAAAAAGGTGATACCCCAACATATTTTGTCTCGTAGTTTGTGTACTAATTAATGCCTCTATAACATGCTGTGAAGGAGCGAAAGTGAGAGATAAACTTTTGTTTAGTGAAGGGGGGGGGGGGAGGAAGAGGGCTGTACGACTTCTCAAAAATAGATTTTTTTATCGCGATGTTTTTTTCCAAATATACACAAGGTATATATTTAGAGACTCAACGAGTATAGCCTTCTTACTACTAATTATGATTCTGCGGTTATATCGAAGATAATTTTGTAAATGAAGTCGACATTTTTTTCTGTGGTATTTCCCATGTTTTTTAAATATTCGTTGTTAACTGCTGTTTTTTACATAAATTTTAACATTCAGAAATGAACTTACAGAGGTACGCTGTGAAAAACACAGTATACTGTACACTGTACGAGAGCCTGAGGGGAAAAAAGTTAGAAACGTATACGTTCTTAGCACGCATCAATTAATGCTAAGAATTCTCTAAACGGCAATCCGCGAGCTCATCGGTTGAATGTAACAATAATAATTAAAATATTAAAGTAAACAGAGGAATGAAATGGAAAAGTTAGTGGCCACATGGTAATGGTCTAGCTCTAGCTGCTCGCAAGTGAATTGAAAATGAAGGCAAACGACGGAATAGAAACGTTGTGTGGTGAGCCGCATCTAATATAGTCGGCGTACAAATATGGAAACCGCTTTTTCTGAATGCCCAGCTGGTGTCTCGGCCAGCGAGGCGTAATCCAATTTGCATAAGACGTGTATGAAACGTAGGACTTGCTTTGTGCTTTGTATTATTTAAAGCTATTATGTTCTCTGCGTAGGGTCGATTCAAATGAACATTGATGCTCAATCTGCAAAAAAGTAAATTAGTTCTTGTCTCTTTGTGGCTTGAGTGAATTCGCATTGAAATGAGATGAGGCTTCCGATGAAATGCAGTGAAAAGAGTGTTTAATTATTTTTTTTTTTGCTTTAGCTATGGAACTTCTTTTAGCAACGATAAAACATCCTAGGGGGCTCGTCGAAGGTGTGTGTGAGATTGTGTATTGGTGGCTTATAGTAAATGAAGAAAGCGTAATGAATTATAGAACAAATGCAACGGAATAGAAAGGAAAAACTTTCTTTTTATTCGGCAGAACGCGCTTAGCGCGTAGCGGGCGTCTCCCACGTAGGGACCGACAGGGAGTACCTGGCGGCCGCTTCGTGGGTTTGCTGGATGGCCCATTGCTGGTCTACGAAAAGTGAGCTTCTAAGGGAACCCTCCCATTTGTTTGAGGTAGTATCGGGATAAGCGTTTCTACACTCCAAGAGTTTGTGTGTGAGTGTGGTCGTGTGTCCACATGAGGGGCACGTGTCTCTAGGGTACGCATTGGGATAGAAAGCGTGAAGCTTGGTAAGGTTTGCGTAGGTGTCAGTTTGTAACAAGGAAGTTTGAGCGCATTAGAAGACGCTTACGTTTGCGTTATCGGCGTGCGTCTCAATTCTAATGCTAAAATGGAACGCGCTTTCCGCCAACCAGTGGCCTGTTAGTACAGTGGAAGGCATTCCGCTAACGCAAACACACGCACTGATGGCACCATCTAGTTATGAAAAAGTTTGGCGATCCTACGCACAGTGGGAATCGATGATATGCGAAGCACGAATAAGAAAGGCTGATATGTCACTTTAAAATCAGCACAACGTTACGCGGTGGAGGTAAACTATACAGTACATGACTTCCGTGTTATGATTATCATGTTTGAATGTGTCGTTTACCGTCGTAATTTATCCATGTCACGTGATATTAAATTTATTATATGTGGAGCTAGCGAAACGGCTGCGAGTACGATATTAACGTGGTATGCTGTCATGTTCTTACATGACACGAGTGTCAGGATTATCATGTTTGCACTATTCATATATTTATTCATCCATTGACATCACGTAACACCAAACTTGGTATATGTGGAGCTAGCAAAAGGGCCGTGAGCGCATCATGAAAGGCCTAATTATATATTCTAACGTAGCATTGACGTGCGCGCACGCTGGGCACAGCGACGCTACGTTGTCAAAACGCGAGCACTCTACAGTCTGACGCCAGGAGCGACCAGCGTCCGTCGGCGTGACCTGACGGCAACCGGCACGACATTCGCGCCGATGCGTTACCCAGACAACACTGCGCCTCCCTCTTTTTGTAAAGGAGGGACACTGAACGCGCTGAAACACGCATGCGTCTGAGAAACGCAGCGGGGCACGCGCCTGCGTGCATGTGGCAGGAGCGGGGCCTAGCGTGGCAACGCTGGCGTGACGCGACAAAATGAACGCCGGCGAGCACGCGCACCACGTCCCTTTGAAATGTATTAGCACCTTGACTTTGTCGTGTAGTCATGTTCTCACATGACATGCATCTCATGGTTATCGCGTTTGCACCAGTCATATACCTTCGTCATCTATTGACGTCACGTAATACCAAATTTGGCATTTGTGAAGCTAATGAAACGGCAGCGAGCGCATCATGAGTGTGGCATGTAGTCATGTTGTTACATGACACGCATGTCGTGATTATCATGTTTGGATGTGTCATTCACCTATGCCGCCCGTTCGCGTCGCGTAATAGCAAGTTTAGTATATATGAAGGTAGCGAAACGGCCACGAGCGCATCATGAGCGTAGGATGTAGTCATGTTGTTACATGACACGCATCTCATGTTTATCAAGTGTGCACCAGTATCATACCTTCGTCATCCATTCACGTCCCGTAATACCAATATTGGTATAAGTGAAGTCAGAGAAATGGCCGCCAGCGCATAATGAGCGTGGTATGTAGTCATGTTGTTACATGACACGCATATAATGGTTATCATGTTTGCACAAGTCAGATGCCTTCGTGAATCATTCACGTACAGTAATACCAAATTTGGTATATGTGACGCTAGTGTAACGGCCACAAGCACACCATGAACGTGGCATGCATTCATATTGTTACATGACAGGCATGTCACTATTTTGTGGTTAGGGTCTGTCGCTTGTGTTCGACATGCAATCATGTCATACCATACCAGTTTTGCAACATGCCATGTGAACGAAACCACCGCAAGCGCTTCAGTACTATGAAATGTACATTATGAGAATCATGGTATACATGTCATGATTTTCTTCTCATAGCTAGTCAAGTATGTTCTTCATGCAGTCATGTTATGCCATATGAAGTTTGGTATCGATACCATTATCAAAATGGCCAGGCGAGCTAAAAGTCATAGGCGGCTAGATGATAGATAGATTGATAGATAGATAGATAGATAGACAGATAGATAGATAGATAGATAGATAGATAGATAGATAGATAGATAGATAGATAGATAGATAGATACCCGCCAAGTCGCCAAAGTTCGCTATGAAATGATTCGCATTTAAAAATTGCCACCACCTCCCCGAAGGAAATTGTTAGGAAATGCGAATGCATTTCTAGCGCCGTGAGTACACGGTGTAGTAATTTTGATGTCGTAAATAATGACGAGATGAGGATCTGTACGGTAAGCACTTATTTACACATTATTGCACGCCCGCAGCTGTTGCTGTGGGAGAGAGGGAGAGAGGAGAAAGAACACCTCCCGGCACGCGGACACTGACAGACACCTGACCTGCCCCGACTAACAAATGCATTCACATTTTAAACACTGTATACACTGTGGAAACCTCAAGTGCGCCACTAATACAAGTGGACCCGAAGTCGCCTTTGCTGCGTCTCCCTAGCGTATTTGGTTCAGTATAGCATCTGTCAGCCCAGAACACATCGCTTTATTTCAACTTGTGCTATAATCGAGTATTCCCCAATACACCAATTACCTTGCTCAGCTTTACTTGCAGCGGCATTTGCCTTACCTTGTAAACAAAATAAGTACGGTGACGCCATCCTTGCGTTGCAACTGAAAACATGAGTGAACCTTGTAGACAATTTTTTTAGCCTTGTGTACTACAAAATCAAGTGTATATCCACGTCCACTGGATAAAAACAACCTTATTTTTATCCAGCGGCCATGGTATATCTCAAAACGAAGTTCTTTTATCGGCATTGTACAGCCGGCAAAGCATCGTTACTGTAATTTAAACCCAGTACGACCAGTATTTCGGAGTGAAGAGCTCAGCAATAGAGGTTGTGGTCTATTCAGATTCGATGGGGAGGGTTCTCACTTCAACAGGTGACACCATCTTGCCCTACATATGGAATGTCTTGCGTGCGTTATCGTCAAACGCTATATGCCAGAAATAGCATTTGTGCGCAGGAGTTTGGGCTATACTTCAACGTTCTGCACATACTCAGTTTAGAGCACGCAATGCTAGCGCTATAGCTAGATCCTTGCATTTGCTCTTTTCCGCTATAATAAAACTCGTAGGGTTAGCGACTGCGGTCTGCTAAGTTTAGGATGTGGGGGCGGAAAAATGCGGCGTTCAAGGTAAATGTGTTTTGTGATGTTGTTGTACGTAATGGCTGCATCTCGATTGGTCTCTAACGCAGTAAATGGGTTTCCGTGTGATGGCGTGGTCGGTAAGTGCGCGCGCTGCGTCATAGGCGATCTCGTGGAGGTTGGCCAGGGCACCCGGTACCTGTACGAAATTTACTGGGAACCAGATGACAGTGTGGTGCTTCAGGGTACTTGGTTCAGTGCTGCGGAGAATGCCTAATGCCTGGTCGGAGACTACGCCTCGTTTGAAGGCTTTGACGGCCGGTCTGGAGTTGCTGTAGATAACTTCCCGTTTGCTGTCGAGCACAGCTACAGCTATAGCTATAGTTGATCCACTTGTTCAGGGTTACGGATGAGGATCGTTAAGAATCCGCTGCGCGGATGAGACTACGGCGATGGTTCGGTTGTTGCGATAGGCACCGGCATCCGCGAACGAGACGTCGTCCACTTTCATGTCTGCGCGCATAAGAAGGACGGTAGCACGCCCAACGTGCTTGGGTCTGTTGTAATCAGCGTGTACATTTCACGCAATGGAAGCGATTGTAATATGGTGACGGATTTCACGGAGAATCAGTGCCAACTCTGGGGTATCCCTGGCCGTCAAGGAGAAGAAGCTGAGCCACACAGAATATGGCATCATGCCTTGGTGGTAGTGAGTAGGGGGCATTTGCACTCGTTCCTGAGCCTTGATTATCTCTTATAGCGTGTTGTGTACACCCAGCGCGAAGAGTTTCTGCGTCGGAGGGACTACTTTTCGAATAACGGCGTTGAGTTGATCACGCTCAACACGTTGCCATTTAAATATGGTGGCGAAGTAGGTAAAGTGGCACAAAACAAGCAAACAAGCAGTGGCGACGAACACGCTTCGATATTGCCTAATCCTTGCTGCCTTTTCGCTGCAGATCGCTGCTTCTGCACAGCTGCACTTCGCACTGGATTCGGCGCAGATCGTCGCACGTGCATACGTGATCAGCTGGCCCAAGCAAACTGCGACCAGGAGGTGCTATCATCAGCTGTTTCCGGCGGCACTGCAGCATCACGGCACAGCAGAGACGTCCATAAAAGGCTACGTCGGCTGCGGATGGCTTTCACTTGGCAGTGGCGACGAACACGCTTCGATATCGCCTAATCCTTGGTGCCTTTTCGTTGCAAATCGCTGCTTCTGCACAGCTGCACTTCGCACTGGAATCGGCGCAGATCATCGCACGTGCATACGTGATCAGATGGCCCAAGCAAACTGTGATCAGGAGGTGCTACCGTCAGCTGTTTCCGGCGGCACTGCAGCATCACGGGACAGCGGAGACGTCCATAAAAGGCTACGTCGGCTGCGGACGGCTTTCACTTGGCAGTGGCGACGAACGCGCTTTGATAGCGCCTAATCCTTGCTGCCTTTTTGCTGCAGGTTAGTGATTGAACATTATAGCTTTTTTTTTTCTCTTTTTTTTTTCTCGTCGTCGCTGCCAAACTTGTGAAATTTGTGACTTTCTTTTTTTGTAACGAACGCGTAAGCACACACTGTTGTTGTTGAACTGTTTGTTGGCAAATCAACTGTTAAAGCTTAAGTAAGAACTACGGACGGAATTCAAACAAGAGCTTGCAAAGTATAAAGACATGATAGAACGGGATCTTCGAACGGAAATTCGCGAATTAAGAACTGAGCAGCGGAATATGACTAACAGCATTGAATTTGCTCACCAAACAATTGAGGAACTGAGGCAAAAGCTGAGAACTACGGTCTCGGTAAATGTTGAACAAGAAAAACAAAATGAGCTTCTTCGGACTAAGTGCACAGCTTTGGAGTCTAGAGGTGCTAACATGGAAAGGCGACTTCTGCTTGCCGAGCAGTACTCTCGCAATGTCAATCTAGAAATTCAGGGCGTTTCTAGACAAGAAAATGAAAGCGTGCCGCATATCCTGTCAATTATCGGAAGTGCCATTAATGAGCCAATCAGAGAAGCCGACACAGAATCTTGTCACAGAGTGCCTACGCGTAACCCTGAGCGATCCAACATCGTTGTACAATTCAAATCAAGAGCGAAGCGTGATGCAACTCTGAGGAAAGCAAAGAAGGCTCGACTAACAAACAAAGACGTGGGACTAGATTTCTCGACACCGATATACATCAATGAGCACCTTTGCCCGACATTGAAACAGCTACTTGGAATGGCAGTAAGAAAAAAACATGAATGCAACTGGAAATCTGTGTGGACAGCGAATGGCAAGATTTTCGCGAGGCAGAGGGAGCTTTCAGCTGTAATTCAGATTCACGATGAATGTTCTTTATCTAAGGTAACTTCTAGTTCGTAAAGGCTCACTGTTTGGTCCAAGAAAGATGGAATACCACGAGTTCGTATTGCCTCATTTGCTTAGTGCTCAAAACAGATTCCATTCGACTGTGTTGCATTTCAATGCTCGATCTGCAGAGTTTAAGAGTGACGTCATACACTACCTTCTCAATAATTTCCACTTCAAGTTTCAAGTCATCATGATGACTGAAACATGGTATGACGGCGCAAGCTGCCGGCAGAAGTTTAATGGATATTAGGCATCTTTCCTTGACCGTCGTAAAGGCGTGATGGAGGCGTTGCTATTCACGTAGATGGTCGCTGGAAGTATAATTTAGTATCGGATTACTGTGTCACGTGTGAGCACTACGAAGTATTGGCACTCAGGCACTATTCAGACATGATAGCTGCTGTGTATCGTCCCCCAGGGGGCAATATTTTGAGCTTTCAAAGCTTTTTTGATAAATTTCTGCATTACATATCGTCCAATAAATTTACACTGGTATGTGGTGGCGATTTCAATATCAATATCTTGAGTGATAACCCTATTACCATGGATTTTTTGATCATGCTTCAATGTGCCGGATTTAGGAATGTAATTTACACACCAACACGTGCTACACCATTATCTGTCTCGTGCCTTGACTTATTAATAACAAATATCGAAGCCAGTGTATTTAAGTGTGGAACAGTTTCATCAGATATAAGTGATCATTGCCCGGTATTTACGTGTTATTCCCACAAGCCTAATATTAAGGAGATGTATCGTGAACCGAACACAATACAAACTGTAACAAACCACAGTTTTGAATCTTTTAAGAAGGGTATTAGTGAACATGATTGGTCTTTTCTTTTCAACTTAGCTTCTGCAGACGAAGCCTATCGAAAATTTCTTGCTGTCTTTGTACATATATACGTAAAACACTTTCCATTGAAGCAAGTTATACTACCGAAAAAAATACGTAAACCATGGGTGACCCTTTCTCTTGCTAGTATGATAGGACTTAAGAATAAACTTTACAACTTATTCTTGAAATCAAAAGTACTGACAGATTTGGCAGAGTTTAAAAAAACACGTAACAAGCTGAATCGGGAGCTTAAGCGAGCTAAGGTAACTTACTACGAGAAAATGTTTGCTGAAAGCGCCCAGCAATCACCTGACGTTGTTTGGCGCTTAATTAATGATGTGCTTGGTCGCGGTAAGCGGGACTCCGCACCAGCTAAGATTAACGTTGACAATGTCGAGCTCGCTGGTAAAGAACTTGCAGATCACTTGAATAATCATTTTGGCAATGTGGGTGTATCAGCAAACGTGCCTTTGCAGGCAGACTCTTTCAGGACTACACCAGGAAATAAACGCCCCGACAGTATTTTTCTAGCACCAACGGATGAACGAGAAATTTACACGACATTCATGAACCTAAAGAACAGTAAGGCACTAGACATTGACAACATTCAAATAAAACCTCTAAAATATGTCTTAGATTGCATTACTCCTGCGCTCAGCCACATTTTTAATTTGATGCTTGAGTCGGGTGTTTTTCCAGAAGATATGAAAGGAGCAGAGTGTCTGTGTTGTTCAAGGGTGGTGACAGTAACCTGGTGGCTAATTATAGACCTATATCTATTATTCCTGTGTTTTCTAAGGGATTAGAAAAGTTAATCTATACACGTATATCTAATCTGCCTTCTTCGGCTCCAGAAATATAATCACTGACTTTCAGTTTGGTTTTAGGAAAGAAAGGTCAACGGAGTCGGCCCTATTATCAGTTAAGGAAATGATACTGCAAAATTTTGAACGAAATTTTTTCACGTTAGCTTTTTTTCTTAATTTCAGCAAGGCTTTCGATTGAATTAATCATACCATTTTACTGCTTAAGCTAGAATCATACGAAATCCGTGGCACGTCAGTTCAGTTGATAAAGTCATACTTGCAAAGTACACAGCAATGCGTTCAGTTAAGCACTCATACGTCATCATATTTACCTGTTCTTAATGGTGTGCCCCAGGGAAGCGTACTGGGGCCGCTATTATTTAATGCTTACATAAATGACATCGTGGACATGGATCCCAGGGTGAGCTTTTTTATATATGCTGATGACACAAACTTACTTTTTTCAGGCCCTGACGCAAATGAGCTAATTATCCGGTGTAGTAAGCTATTGAACAAGCTTTTTTGTGGTCAAGCAAAAATTGATTGAAAATTAATCCACTGAAAACAAAAGCCATCGTATTTCGAGCTAAAAACAAAATATTTTCATCAACACAAGTGTTAGCTTACGCAGGTGAAGACATTTGTTTTGTGGATGAACATAAAATTCTTGGCGTCACGTTTTCATCAAACCTCAGCTGGAACCAACACGTCGTTGACATCTGCAAAAAAGCCTCTAGTGTAGTTCGTGTGCTAGCTCGTTGTAGATATATCTCATCCGCAAAGGTGAAACTGCAAATATACCATGCTCTTTTTCTTTTGCACATAAATTACTGCAGTTTGGTGTAAGCAACCACGACAAAAACGAACATAATGAATCTTCAGACCATGCAGAAAAAAATTATTAGACATATCGCTAATTTAGATTATTTGTCATCAACACACTTTGTGTGTTGGGACTACAGTATTATTAAAGTGGAATATATGTATATCTTTCGCATTCTGCGATCCTGCTATTTCTCTTCCATTTCGTTTAAACAATTCATTAAAAATACCGCATGTCTACCTGCAAAGAATGTTTTGTAAGGAACAAGAAACAGTGATGTTTGGTTTGTTCCGAGGTTTCGCAATAATTACAAACCTCAAACATTGCAATACAATTTACTAATTATTCTCAATAAATACAGTCACGTAAACAGTTTCTCATTAAAAAGCTACGATCCTTTTTTGTAAATATAACCCTTTTCACGTTGTAAAATGTGCTGTCTGTACGATAGTACAATTTCATTTTTATTTCAGTGTGTGCATCCATGCTGTACCGTTTCTCTTTTCCTCTTTTCTCCCCTTCATTCCTTCCCCAGTGTAGGGTAGCAAACCGAATGTGCGTCTGGTTAACCTCCCTGCCTTTCCTTGCATCTTTTTTCTCTCTCTCTCTTCCTTCGTGTTTTGACGTCATGATATCAGCTTCGAAAGTGACAGCTGCCACCATGGCTTGAAACATAAATTTCGTATGTTTCTTCAGTACACAAAAAATGAATCGAAAATCACTTCTTTAAACAAAGGATGGCGAGGGTAAAAGCAAGGAATAGAGAGTGATACGCGTTCACGGAAATAGCGAAACTCTTTCCCGATGACTCTAAATTATGCCCCGATTAACGTCAATGTACAAGATCAAATTGCTCTGGGCCACGCACTGGGGTGGTGTAGCTCATACCGAGCGCGATCGTAATTGAATTCGCCCAGCAGAATTCGTGGGTGAAAAGAAAGAAAACCCAGTAAATGACGTAAACTGGCTCCAGCACTGATGCTACACTTTGTGAATCTTCTTTGTTGGTTGAGGATTAAAGTGGGTTGCACATCACTTTGGTGCGCTTAAGGATTGATGTCACTGTGGTTGTATGTCGTCGTCTGTTGCAACGAATTCTGAGGTGAGAATTCCACGAATGAATTGTTGCGATGATGATCTGCTATCTACTAAAATTCAGACTGCTCGTCTCTATGCACTACATGCACGATACTTTAGCAGGAAGCATCTCAAAGTTGTCAGGGCACATGGTTAAAGGGACACTAAATGCAACTATTAGGTTGAGGTTGATTGTTGAAATAGTGGTCCAGAAACCTCGTAGTGCTACTCTTGTGCCAAGGAAGGACCTGCTTTTATAATAAAATTACGTTTTAGCGGGTCTCATCGGGTTAATACACTTCAAACCACCCGCTTTAGGAAGCAGACCAACCGCACCGACTCGTGTCACTGTTGCCATGCGAAGCGTTGCCTGGCTTTACTGGGCTAGTAGCAGCAGACCGAAAGCAGCGGGAGCCCCAGCAGCAACAATGGTCATCTATCAATTTCCCACCATTGGCTCCGAGATTGCACATGAATTTTGCTTAAACTGAACCCCGCTAGATGGTACCACCTGTTCAGTGTAACTACACGAAAATTGAATTTTGGAACTACTCACGCCATTCTCCATAATGAAGTCTGGTGGTTATTTTTTCCGTAAATCAAACAGAAACGAAGAAGCAGCATTTCATTGCGTCTCTTGATGCACGGAAGGTTCTTTATTTAGTGCAGCTAGATCAATTACTAGTGAGTAATTGTAGGTGGCTCATCTGTTGTTATCGGGATCATTTTCAGAATTTCCTACATTGGTACATGTGTGCTTTTGTTTCATTGGGTAGAGTAATGTTGTTGATAATACTATCGTTTTAGATGTCATACATTGAGCTTCCACTCTGACGTAGATCATTATTTAAATTTAGTGTCCCTGTAAGATCTTTTTTCTACGACCTCAACATTTCTAATTTTGAATTTATGGTTTTTTTATTCAGACAACGATAAAATACGCCTCAAAGAACATACCTCCCCCCCACACACACACACTCAAACAATTGAAGAAAGCTGTGACAAAGTGCGGGAATAACTTAACCACAGCATACATGATCAGCAAAAAAAAAATAAGGAAAAAAGTTGTATTTTGTGCCTACTTTTCAAACGGCGAGCTGTACACACTGCTTCAAATTTTATTGCCTAATATTTTTCACAGCCCTGCAAATCTCTAAAAATATACAAAAAAGCAAAACGAAAAAACTAAACAGTTAAACCTCGACGGGCTTGAAGGGCACAACCAACAAACAGCAGACAAGAATTAATTCAGCTAGCACACGAAAAAAAAATGCAGGACAAAAATGTATTTTTTTAGCAGGAACATGTGAGATACAAGCGTGTCAGTACAGCAATTCATAAAGAAATGAGTAGGTACCAAGGAATATAATGCAGCTTAGCCATACAGAAGTTTTGGTTTCATACATGCAACAACATGACAACCCTGTAACCATTTAGTAATCGTTGGGAGAAATAAGCTATGTAAAGTAAGACATACAACAACAACTAGGCAGCTTTTGATCTAAAGTCTTTTACACATTGACATGACAGGCCATTTGTACTCCTCATTTACGCATAAAAATGGTGACCTTACCGGGGAAGGTTCAAGAAATTTAAGCCATTTCCACCCTGAAGTGAAAGCTGTATACGAACTTTGGAACATTAATTCACCTGAGCTTTTATTGTGCTTACCTTGTGCTCATCTGCTCTCTTCTCTTCACTTGTGTTAATTGGTTCTGTGAATCTGTGTTATTTGTGTTAATTGTGTTAACAATTATGTGTGTTAATCATTTGTGTTAATTGGTTGTGTGCATGTAAACAATTGACACCGGCGTTTCGCTGTCGCTTCGCTGCCTCGGACTGATGAAATTTGCCCTTCAGTGTCGCTCGCGTTCGCGAGTGAGTGCGCGCTGGTGTTTCAAACGTGCGTCCTGCTCCGCTTAAGTACGTGTGCCAAACGTGCAATCCACTCGACGCTGGTGTGAGAAAGCAAACGTCGACAGAGTGGTCCCTTAAACTGCGCTGCAGTTATACCAAAGAAAACGAAAGCTTTTCAGCACTTCACTGTACGTGCAATCTTCTGTCATATTCTCCTCTTTGTGAACGGCAACAATGCACCCTTTTCTTTTAATGACCATCTTTCTTCACAATGTCGTGGCGCAATGCTTATATTTGAACTTCTAGTTTATGCTGGGAGTTAAATTTCGCCGTTCGGAGTTAAATCAAACGAGCGGAGAAGTGTTGCGATGCGGTGTAGCACATGACATTGACGACAACTTGAAAACAAAATACGAGGTGCACGTTCTATATAGACTTCAGTCAAGATAAGCAGAGGAACTGCACTGCCGAAGCGAAAACTTTCTTGAAAACTAGGGCAGCGATGCATCCTCTGTTTTTTGCACGGAATAGGAATTCAGCGACATTTTGTAGTCGATGTTATTGCACTCTACTGTGCAGGTTCAATAAGTAAATGCGAGAATGCTCGTGTTGACATTACGTTTTTGTGGAGTCCAGTACCGGTACTTCAGCATAAAGGAGTAGCCAACGACACTTTTCTTTCGAACGCATTTTTGGAGCCTTTTTTTATCTGTTTCCATTGTTTTGAGTTAGCGTTACTTCAGGCTGTCTACAGTATATATACTGCCAGGTTCGTTTCTTAAGCTTTGTTATCGCCCGTTACACTACGTTCAGCGCAAGTCGCGCCTACGATATCCTCCATGCTTCGACGCTATGGTAGATCGTTTTGTTAAGATTACGCCCACTTCTGGCACATTGCGGATTTTTCTGGAACCTAAGTCACCGCTAGCGATTAGGCTAGAATATTTGATGGCAAGGTGTAAGTGCCGACATGCTTCACCGCTTGTCAGTTGATCGACGGCCGACGCTCTGTTTGCCGTCATCAGTGCCAGTGTCCTGCTGTAATCTCACTTTTCTTTTGTTGGCCACAAGTTTGGCCTGAATAAACAGTTTCATTTTCGACCGGAAGTCTGCTCCTTTCGTCAACGGCATGACGCCATGATAATACCTACTGCCATTAGTCTCGCATCAAAGCTCTCTGTAGTCAGTCTACTTAGCCTTATAAGTCTTTCATGAATGTTTGTACACCAACATGCATACTACAGTAGTAAATGTATGATGCGAAGACTTGTAGGAAGAATACACTAACAGCTTTCATGAGAGAACAGCTAAGCTAACGCTCTTTAGGGCCAATGTAGTCTCACATTGTCATCGCCTTCGATTGCAATGTCTATAGGGCTGGCCTAGTTTAGTCAGCCAGATTCTCATTTGCTTGGAATGTTCTACTAATCATTAGAACGTTATCAGCCCTTCACCTTGCCGTTGATTACCATGCGTCTTCACATGGTATAAAATTGGCGGAGAAGTGCCTCAGTCGTAACTCAATGGAGCATCGGTCACTGAATTCAAAGGTTGTGAAGTTCATTCTCACTGATTGAAAGGCTGTTTTATGTCCACCTTAACACACTTCGATTTGTCGTATTTTTTACGCCACAGCTAAAAAACAGGAATCATTCACGCTATGTCTCCCTTTGATTCACTGTCTGTCTGATTCATTCGACTATCTCTACATGAAATCTAACAACTGGAAAAAATTATCCTTTGCCGTGTCAAACGGTCGAGTTCTCATTAAACTAACGCCGAACAAAAAGGGCGTTAGTGCGGTCATTCTTTATCGCGCGAAGGAGCTTCTCTGCACACAAGCTGCTTGTTCCGAGTGAAAAGAATAGTTGAAAGGACTGCAGGGGTTAGCATAGAATAAGCGAGAACTGGACACGTTTGTTGACCTACCCTTCCATTTGATTCACTTTCCACCTGTTATTACGTCTTTTTTTCTTTCTTTCTTTCTTTCCCCTCATGAAGACTCTTCATGAATGCAGACTCTATCCAACTTCCTTTTCTGGTCACTTCTCGGTGCTTCTGAGTAACGGCAACAGAACAGTCGCATCCGTCTTTGTCGTTGAGTCGGCGGTACTCAATCCCGCAGGGAACAAGCCCTGCGAACGCTCCTAATGTGAACGTTTTCATTACTTGCCCTTTCCTTATTCTGATTGCTTGATATGTGGGGTTTAACGTCCCAAAACCAAACCACCATATGATTATGGGAGACGCCGCAGTGGAGGGCTATAGCAATTTCGACCACCTGGGGTGTTTAACGTGCACCCAAATCTGAGCACACGGGCCTACGGCGTTTCCGCCTCCATCAGAAATGCAGCCACCGCAGCCGGGATTCAATCCCGCGACCTGAGGGTCAGCAGCCGAGTACTTCAGCCAATAGACCACCACACGGGGCTTTTCTTATTTTGATGACTGTTGTACAGTAAAGCGGGCATGCTTTGAAAGCAGAACAAATTCGCGTTTTATGGTTTCGAATCCGTTCCTTTATACAGTGCTGTACTGAGGTGTTCCTATTAAGTTTATTCTTACGTTCTATCAACGCTCCTGAAAGAGAATGAGCTAACATAGGAAAAAGAGAAAACGGCGTTATGCAAAATACTTCCTGGAAAACGTAAGAAACAAGCGCATACGCGTGCGTGCACACACTTTTCAGTGCCATGAGCAACAGATTACTCCTGTTTCTCTTTCAGTCACTTCCTACTTTCCAAATGCTTAGAAAATAATTGTTTCTATTAAACGAAGTAAGTTTCACGGCAAGACTGAAGTCATGGAGTCAGTTGCGACGAATTGGAATGTTTTATGAAGCAAAGTTATAGCAGCTAGCTGTCTTTAGTTCGATTTTGCGTCACTCTATAGACGAGCCGTGGGTTAGAGCGACTGCTGCCGCTCCAGACAGTGAAGTAGGTTTTCACGCTGTCTGTGTAGCCTTACCACGAAGTAAGCGCTGAGAGAGCACACCTATAGTGTACGGACCTCTATAGTTGTGTGATGTCTATTGCGATTGTACATGCGCTGGTGACCGTGTCTTTGCATTCGAAGTTCGGAACTGCTGCTCCAGCAAGATGAACTCCTAAAGTTGGTTCAGCCTAAGAATAAATATAAGCTTCGCCCACAGCGGTAACTGTGCTACACAGACAGAATTTTTGTAAAGGGTCTCACTAGTTGCAGTCCCGTAAATACGTGACGTCAGGGCACTTCACGTATTTCCAACATATGACTCGGCCGTACAAGCACTTGTTCATTGCTCTTGTTTTCGGTAGAAAAATTTTACTTTCTAATTTTCATCGAACATTCCGGCTTCACTGCTCAGCCAAATGTAACAATTAACAACAAACGACGAACTTCTAATTTACAACGAATGCGTAACTAGTGCCAGCTGACGTGAAAGGAAAGAACAAATCTGGGCGAGTCCAGTGGCATTTGATCGTCGAGTTGTATCACGGATATGTTCTCCTGCACCTTTGGAAACTCCGAAGAGACCTTACGGGCCCCCGCGTGTGCCACAGGCCTCAATTATTTTCTTCATGTACAGCTATCAAAGACGATAGTTTTTCTTCGGGACATTGAACGTCGAAATTTTGGTCTGTCTGTCTGTACATTTGTCTGTTTGTTTGCACTAACTATACCCCAGACGGCACTAAACGATACTCCAAACGGCCAACCCTCCGCAGCGCTCACCAAAATTGCTCAAGTTTCAGCGTTCATACTTGTGCAATTGCAATTAAAAAGCAATTATTGGGCATATCTGAGGCACCATTACAACACATCCATATTTCGTATGTGTGTCTTTATACTAGAGAAGGCACGCATAAGTAATTCTAAGGACCATAGCGTTTATAACACTGCGCTGACAGTGCAACGTGACGCTCAAAAAAGCAAGTGTTTCCAACGCTTTGCCAAGACGACATGGTGGTGGCACTTGCCCGACCGCTTTGCGTTCTACACTTTATCGCCTCCGAAGCAGGCACGCATCTTTCTACGTGGGCGCGCACGCCTTCCTTCGTTTTCGAAGATAACTGTCAGATGGCGCTCGTGTCTAACGTGCCTCGATGCGCTTACTAGCCTTCGCTGCACGGATCAAGACTCTCTAACGCAGTGCTCCCAGAATACAATTTACCGATTTCCTCGCACACAACATTAAATAAACGTTTCGCTCACTCTCTCCAGACGCAAGACAATCGTCATCGATGACAATTGCAGTGAAACATGCAAATACGGGGCCAATTTTTTTCACCTATGCTTCGTTTCAGTGCCATGTCAGTGCACGTTTAAGAACGGCGCATGGTCGAAATTTCCGGAGTCCACCAATATGCCGGGCCTCACAATCATGCAGTAGTTTGGCTCGCAGAACCCCAAGTATATTATTGAACACCAGCTTTGAAAAAAAAAGTTGCTGTCAGATTTCATCAAATTCCACAGAGCATATTTATGACGCATTTTTTTGTGTGGAACACGAATTTCTCCATGTTATTCAAGTGATTGTATAGTTCGTGTAATCTTCCTTTTGAAAAAGGTGCCCATTTCTTTTGATAATCCGCATCAACACTGACTACCGCTGTGCCTCGATGACAGGCAATGTTCTCCTCCCTATCAAACTCCTTTTATACGGACAGAATTTTTTTTTACTTTTCTCAGCGCTATGCTGCTAATAAGAACGTGTTTTTTCTTTGTTTTTTCCTTCCATTCGTTGCTCTGTTCAACGTCGTTCCTGACAAAGGTGGAATGAACATCACATTTTTGCCGGCGAAATGAAAAGTGACCGTTTAGCTGTCCACGAGTTTGTTGCGCATCGGACTTGCGTCGGTGGTATTAGGCAGGTGACCCCTTGTAAAAATATGTTAATCTACGCTCGCCATTCTACGATGCCAGGAAAATTTGCGAAAAATGTATATAATGAGGGCTGTCACGTACACATGTTGGAGTATTCAAATTTTCTCTCGTCCGCTCGAAAAAAAAGAAAGAGTGCTGCAAAAATGCACGCGCGTCGCTGTCTCCGACATCCTTCGGTTTTCTCTCCGTGCTTTTTCTTGGAGAGAAAAGATACAAAGGGAAACAAAAGGAAGGCTCGATGATTTTGCCATAACGTAGTCGGAAGACAATTTCACATTCGTGAAACGGTCCGCTAAACAAAAAAAAAAAGGCCTGCCGTTCTCATGCTCATGCGCGCTGCTCTCTCTTTGTTTCTCATTATATATATATATATATATATATATATATATATATATATATATATATATATATAATGCCTTGCTTTACCATCATTTGTAGTTCTTTAAAGAACACTCTTACCTCCGGCGCCACTTTTACTTCAGCTGGCACGCGTCAGCCTTATTTGTCTCGACAGATGCGCGTTCCCTCGGGTAATTCTGGGTTTTCCTGGAACGGCCATGACGCCGATGCATCTGGGCGCGCCTTCACGTCGGCTTTCAATTGATCGTCGCCTGCTGATGCCTTCAAGGGTTCTCACTCCTGGCTGTTCACCGGGAGCAGCTAACCGCCTGCGCTGGCCATAGAATGCACTCTTTCGTGCGCAATTTCTCTGCATTCGACCCATGGAATGGGATGCGCGTGCTGACTATATATTCAAAAGTGGTTAAAATTGCGCTGAAACTTTTTATTTTTTCAGAATTTGAACGTTCTGCTTTCAGAATGGGTGCGTTGCACTCATAGTTGCGCCAGCACCATGTGTTTTTGGATTCGCCGCCTGTGCTGAGACTACTGATGGCTGTTTTCGGGGTATTTATCAGCCTCAGCTAAACGAAAAAGATCAGTGGGGCAATCGTTTTATATCTGTTTGCATAGATAGCGTTAGAGAGCTACTGTCGCAGAAATTCCGCCTTTGGCGTCGGCATCATTGGTTGGGAGCGAGAAATTGACCGTGAGCGAAAAATCAAGAAAGAAGCAAATAAAATAAAGAATAAAATTTCCTGTTCCATTGAGGATCAAGCTCGTGCCATTCGCGTGGCAAGCAGGTGTCCTACCACAATGCCACAATGTTACTTGCAGCTGCTTCGAAAAAAAACACTACATAAATGCCAATAACACATTTTGTTCAACAGGTGTCATGACGAAAACGAGCCCCGGTCGGCGATTTGTAGGCGCATTTCGGAGGCCATCAAACTACGTCGAAAAAGACTGGGATAGTACGGCCATCGCCGCAAAAAACACACAGGAACTTTGAAACAGCCCTAAAAATGGGCAAGCATGTCCATCAATCAGATAATAGAAAAATGCTCAGAGTATAACCAACCACTATACATAGCCTTCATAGATTACAAGAAGGCGTTTGATTCAGTAGAAATATCAGCCGTCATGCAGACAATGCGGAATCAGGGCGTGGATGAAGTATATGTAAACATCCTGGAAGAACTCTACAGGGGATCAACTGCTACCATAGGGCTTCATAAAGAAAGCAACAGAATACCAATCAAGAAGGGTGTAAGGCAGGGGGACACAATCTCCCTAATGCTATTTACCGCGTGCTTACAGGAGGTTTTCAGAAGCCTAGAATGGGAACAGTTAGGGATAAGAGTTAATGGAGAATACCTTAGTAACCTGCGCTTCGCCGATGACATTGCATTGCTGAGTGACTCAGGGGACGAATTGCAACTCATGATTACGGAGTTAGACAAGGAGAGCAGAAAGGTGGGTCTTAAAATTAATCTGCAGAAAACGAAAGTAATGTACAACAACCTCGGAAAGGAGCAGCGCTTCGAGATAGGTAATAGTGCACTTGAAGTTGTAAAAGACTATGTCTACTTAGGGCAGGTAATAACCGTAGAGCCTAACCACGAGATTGAAGTAACTAGAAGAATAAGAATGGGGTGGAGCACATTCGGCAAGCACTCTCAAATTATGACAGGTAGATTGCCACTATCCCTCAAGAGAAAGGTATATAACAGCTGTATCTCACCGGTACTTAGCTACGGAGCAGAAACCTGGAGACTTACAGAGAGGGTTCAGCTTAAATTGAGGACGACGCAGCGAGCAATGGAAAGAAAACTGGTAGGTGTAACCTTAAGAGACAAGAAGAGAGCAGTGTGGATTAGAGGACAAACGGGGGTTAAGGATATCATAGGTGAAATAAAGAAGAGGAAATGAACATGGGCTGGGCATGTAGAGCGTAGACAGGATAACCGCTGGTAATTAAGGGTAACTAACTGAGTTCCCAGAGAAGGGAAGCGGGTTAGGGGGAGACAGAAGGTTAGGTGGGCAGACGAGATTAAGAAGTTTGCGGGTATAAATTGGCAGCAGCAAGCACAAGACCGGGTTGACAGGCGGAACATGGGAGATGCCTTTGTCCTGCAGTGGACGTAGTCAGGCTGATGACGATGATGATGTCCATCTAGCGGAAGAATATCATACCTTTGCAGAGGCACTGATCAAGCAAACCAAAAACACTACATAATGTGCTGCCATCTGTGAGACATTGTGAGACTTTTCATGGTCTCTGAGATGGCGAGCGTGCGGCGTGAATCTTAGAGACCATGCGACTCTTGCTTTAGATAAAAACCTGTATGTACCATTCGCGAACGTGCGCGCACGCGTGTGTGTCTGTGTGCCATTTGTCGTACATTGTGAAAAACGTGTCTCGACTACAGCAGAGAGCTCCCCGCCACGGTGGTCTAGTGGCTAAGGTACTCGGCTGCTGACCCGCAAGTCGCGGGTTCGTATCGCGGCTGTGGCGGCTGCATTTCCGATGGAGGTGGAAATGTAGTAAACCCGCGTGCTCAGATTTGGGTGCATGCTAAAGAACCCCAGGTGGTCGAAATTTCCGGAGCCCTCCACTACGGCGTCTCTCATAATCATATCGTGGTTTTGGGACGTTAAACTCTACAAATCAATCAATCAATCAATCTTACAGAAAAGAGCCGTTCTAGCAGAGGGAAGTGGCCACACTGCGCAGTCACTGCATTACTGTAGATACGTCGCGCTTGCGCACGCGCATGTTTGTGCATGTGTCCGTGTGTGTGTAACAAAACATAACAATAAGTATGCACTTAGCGGTTGAAAGGTGCACAAGGCGCCCGATTTCGCTATCGCGTTGAACTTTTAAAGGCGAAGCTTAACGGTCCCCCAATTTTTTCTTCCTTCTGTGAATTTTAAATTTCTTTCTAGACTTACTGTCAAAGTGGAAATCTCGGGCACATTTTATTGAGATCTCTTTTTTTATAGTGCACCCTTTTCTAATCTTGCGAAAATAAATAATATTCACTCAATCACTGCATACACTTCAAAGCTTTTTTTTATTCATTTGGCATGGTATTTACGTGTTCAGCTTTGTTTGCGTTTAGTTTCAAGCGGACCATTTCGCGATCGGTAACTGGCAGGTTGAGCGCATGAACGGATGATGTCCCCGGAGATTTCCAGCTGTTATCTAAAGGGATTACAGGTTGACGTTATTGGAAGACGTCCGGCGCTGCAGCTTAAAAATTTCAAAGAGCTCACCTATAAAGAGTTTTGGCATTGTTTGTTTGCATTACGATCTTTCTGGGGAATGACAGGGCACAAAAGGCATCAAAATCCGTAAAAAGTATAACGTAATTTAGCATACAAAAAATTGCAAGAAACACGACGAGGTTGCCCTATGACTTTTCTTAGCTATTTTTATGAAACATCACTGTTGAAGCACTAAGCAACTAGAAAAATGGAATATATTTTTAGGTGGCGCTGGGACATTCCTTTCGCTATCTTATTCAGAATGTTTTAGAAGAGAAGAGCATGGCTTTTTTTCCAGGGTTTTACCTCGCCGTTTGTTTTTTATCATTTAATTACCATTTCATAAACTTCTGTTGAAACCCTTTCTTATCTGTATGAAAAATTCTTCGTTGCTGATAAATAAATCATTATATATAAACGGTAATCTTCCCGAAGTGAAAATTCGCGCACATAATAAACAAGAAAGACTGGTTTTGAAGGGGTGGTGCCATCATAATTGCGGCATGTGCGTTCTTTGCTGCAAGCGTTTAATAATATTATTAGTTTTTTACAGCTCCAAGAACCACGATAGACACACCAGGGTTCTTTTATTGTCACTAGTTAAGTCCATATTACCCTTTTATGTGGACAATCTTCGGTTTTGGTTTCTGGGCGTCGAGTTCAGCAGTGTAGGTGGCTTGGTCCACAAAAGGCTGTGACGCACGTCATGCTGATTATCATCTGCTCTCGCACACGCATGCCACACAAGCATCTGCAAAAAAGCGCACCAACAGTGGCCATGGCTAGCTGCAGCAGCCGTGATTCTTCGCCGGAACCTACGGGACAAAGATCCGGGGGTAACTCACATCATTACTATAGGTGCGCGCATTGGGGGAGGGGTAAGAGAGGAGGCCACTTCCGTAGTCACCTAAGAGCGGTTGTGCAAAGTCCACACATTGAAATAATAGGGAGGGGGGCGCAAAGTCAACCCTATACTTTAACATAACAGGGAGGCGGAAGGCAGCTCTGATGAGCCTTTGTCCCTTCTGAAGGAGAAACCTGCGAACTCCTACGACCACCCCTGATTTGGTGCAACGTCACTACAACTTTTGTTACCCTGCCTATGGAACTACGCCAATGCTGAATACGCTCGCGATGGGCTTCACTCGGAAGAATCTGCATTTGGGTGCACTTTGGAAGTGAATTAAAATATGATCTAAACATTTGCTCTGTCCGACCATTCGTGTGGAGTGTCCTTGCATATAGAGGAAATGCACAAGAGGAATGTTACAGCCTCGAAGTTTGACATTGCCCTCCATTTAAACTTGTGGAAAACGAGAATCTAGCTGTTTTGGTGCCTAGACTTTACAATAGACCCAAGACCTGTACAGTACAATATTTTTTCGCAATGACAACACGAGCTTAGAGCTATGAAAGTGTGAGCAAAATTCAGTTTGTCCAGTAAGTTACTACTCGGTTTAAGTAAAGCAAGAAAAACTTGAATCTCATAAGTTTCTTCATTTTTCCGCCTTTACCACTTCTACAGAACAGAAAAAAGTAAAGTTGCTTAATTTACAACACTGGCAGAAAACAGAAACAAAAAAAATCACTTGCTGCAAGAGAGAGTGGGTGAAGAGAAAAAACATCGCCACTATGTACATTCAGAGACGTAGTAACACCCGTTATCTTCACAATTTTCGTCCTCTCTCCTCGACCAAATCCCAGCTGTCGTGCTTCTACTAGAACGCACAGAAATAACGAAGGGCAGAACTGGCATTGCGAAAGTAGTGAAAACTATTTGGCAGAACTCTCGAAGAGGTCTGCGTGCTAAATTGCTCCGAAAAGTTTCGTATGCTTGAAGCACCTGCCAAGCAAAACGTTCTCAAGTGGCTGAGAAGATTCTCGACTCGTTCGCCACCTCAGCTTCCTTGCGCCTCACTATCTCACGCATAGTCATGGCCAAACACCTAACTATGTCTGAGCTGGCGTGAACCGGCAGAGAGAGGGCTGTTAAATTATTCAGCTCCAACTGTCAGGGCCGTTTTCGCCAGGCACGTAATCCGAGATACCTTTCCGTTTCGTAACAACCATTGCGTTTAGGGCAAGATTCAGGCGTTCGTGCTCTTTTACCACGTTACGAATCTCGACGGGAATGACACCGCTGTCTTTTTACGTCCCTTCGTTCACTTCGTACACTGCTTCTGTTGCTCTTTGTGGTCTCGCTTAAACTGAAATGAAACGTGCAACTGGTGTTAAAAAAACGTGGTTGACACCTCTTTTTAGGAATCCGTAAAACACGAAAGTGAAACGTGTCTTCACAAAAGTAGTTCAGCATTCAGGGTGTAATGTTTCGCCACAAGGGCGAAGAAATGAATGCTTAAGCAACAAATTACAAAAGTCCCGCGAAGAACGTCAAGCAGCTCGAAAGTTGCAGTGCCCACCTGAAGCAGAAAGGGCGCACAAAATGAGCACACCACACATAAGCGTGGACTAACAACTGTAACAGCTCGACACTTAAAGGCGCTGCTTTCAACACAAAGAAATATCTATGAGACAGACGCACAAGCATACACAGCACAAGAGCAAACAATGGCCATGATTCTGACTTCGTGGGTGAGCAGCGTGACTGACATTTTCGTGAACGCAGCCACGGCAGCGAGTGAAGTGAGCTTCGTGCTTGCCTGGATCGTGATTCAGATAAGCATGTGCGCAGGAAAAGCCATTCACAACGGAGGCGGTGCTCATCGAAACGTGATAGGCGAGGACCCTTTGAAGCGTGCCCTATGCGAGCCCTCCGCGCTATCTCACTGTCGGTAACGAAAATTCCCTGAAGTTACGGAGCTCTCAGGACCGTCAAATGGTATATAGTGCATGTAATTTGCTTGCCGTTAGCTAGCTACACAACGTACACTCCGTGGCTTAAAGGTTGACACCACATGCTGAAGATTGCGAGGTCCCTGGTTCGACGTTCTACAACAGCACTTTTCCTTCTTGTTTTTTTTTCTTAGTGTGTGCCATCTGTTAGTATATACTTTGCAACGTCGTATTCGTTATCAAAATACGTCAGGCGGGTCATGGTGTACCCGGGCTTAAAACGCTTTCTTGTTAAAATTTATTATTGCAGATATAAATAACATTTTAACAGGAACTTCATTGTACACTAGTAACAGCAGTTCAGCTGAAAACAACTGCACGAAATCACTTCCGTGGGATGCACAAGCAAGATAGCATAGGGTACGTGTGCTTTAAAGAAGTGCAAAGACGACGTTTAAGAGATTCTTCAAAGCGGCAAGTATTTCGTTCAGAACTTCAGATACTACTCCAAGTGCTTCTTTGTGTCACTAGTTTTTCCCAAATGGGCTTCAAGTTAAGGAGAACGTTTATTGTGATAGCAAGTGAAGAATACTTTCTATAGGTCACTTTCGTCGACAACTTCAATCTTTCATTTTATAATTAAAGTAACATTTACAGTAACAGGGCTAAACTACCCAATCCTTAGGTGGGCACCATAATGAAATGTATGTTTTTTAGATATTTGAGGGGGGGGGGGGGGTGTGCAAAAGCTGGCTTCAACATAGTGAGAAAAAAATTCTTTAAATGCGAAGTATTTTTTAGCGAACATCGGCGACTTTGAGCGTATCTATCTATCTAGCCGCCTACGACTTTTAGCTCTCATGGCCGTTTTGATAATGGTATCAATACCAAACATGATATGGCATATTATGACTGTATGAAGAACATATTTGACTAGCCATAACATGAAAATCATGACATGTGTGTCATGAATGTCATGATTTATATTTCATGGTCAAGCAGCTCTTGCGGTGGTTTCGTGCACATGGCGTGTTGCAAAACTGGTATGGTATGACATGATTGCATGGCGAACATAAGCGACAGACCCTAACATGAAAATGATGACATGCGCGTCATGTAACAACGTGAATACATGCCATGGTCATGATGCGCTGGCGGCCGTGTCGCTAGCTTCCCTTGTACCAAATTTTGTATTACGGGACGTGAACGAATGACGAAGGTATAATACAGGCGCAAACATGATAAACATGAGATGTCTGTCATGTAACAATATGACTACATTCTATGCTCATGCTGCACTCACGACCATTTCTCTAGCGTCACATGTACCAAACTCTATATTACGTGACGCGAACGGACGACATAGGTAAATTACACATCCAAACATGATAATCACGACATGCGTGTCATGTAACAACATGACTACATGCCACACTCATTATGCGCTCGCGGCCGTTTTCTAGCTTCACATACAATAAATTTGGTATTACGTGACGTCAATGGATGACGAAGGTATGTGAGTGGTGGAAACATGATAAGCATGAGATGCGTTTTTATGTGAGAACATGACTACATGCAACGATCTAGATGCCAATACGTTTCGACGTGACGTCGTGCACTTGTTCGCCGGCGTTCATTTCGTTGCGTCACGCCAGCGTTGCCACGCCAGGCGCCGGTCCTCCCATATACTCGCGGGCGCGCGCCGCACTGTGTTGCTTTGACGCATGCAGGTTTCGGCGTGTCCGGCGTCCCTCCGTCACAAAAAGAGGGAGACGCAGTGTTGTCTGGGTAACGCATCGGCGCAAAATGCAGCATGTCGCATTTCGCGCCGGTTGCCGTCGGGCTGCGCCGACGAACACTGGTCGCGCCTGGCGTCATACTATAGAGTGCTCTCGTTTTGGTAACGTAGCGTCGCGGTGCTCAGCGGGCGCGCACGTCAACGCTACATTGGAGTATATTGAACCCTTCTTGATGTGCTCGCTGCCGCTTTGCTAGCTCCACATATACCAAATTTGGTGTTACGTGACGTCAATGAATGACGAAATCTACGACTGGTGCAAACATGATAATCCTAACACGCGTGTCATGTAAGAACAGGACAACATACCACGCTCACAGCATGGTCACCGCCGTTTCACTAGCTCCGCACTTTCTAAATTTGGTATCACGGGAATTGATTAGATGACGAAGGTAAACGACGCATCCAAACACGATAATCATGATACGGAAGTCTTGTACGGCATCATTTACCTCAACCTCGTAACGTTGTGCTGACTCTGAAGTGACATATCAACATTTCTCATTCGTGGTTCGCATATCATCGATGCCCATAGTACGTGGGATCTGCCATTTTTTTCTTTCTTTATGTGTTCACTTTCGCTGGCCTAGCGTTCCGGAAGCCTCCACTCTAGCCAGATCTTTAACGTTGAAGGTTCTTAAGGCCTGGCCAGAGAATACCTAACACCTTAGAAAACGGAAACTCCTATATTTGACTGTCTTATCTTTGGCTGCTACCCTTATTAAAATAAGGGTAACAGTGGCTTACTGAGCCGCAATACTGCGAAGCGAATTAGCGCTGCTATTCTCATCATAATTTGACCAACGCCTTTTGTTGATGCTGGTTGGGTGGCCTACTGGTAGTTCGCGCTACGACGCCGCAAGCTCCATGTGTTATTTCGTTTTAGGGGCGAAGCTTCTTATGGCGTCGCTTGTGCGTCCCTCGTAGTACGTAACCACCAGTGGCACATACCCGAAATAGCGGTCCTTTCGATTTTGACCTCTAAGGTGGTTCCGGTGAGAGATTTCTTCTGTGCGTTGTTGAACAATAAAAGATAGTGCTCAATGCACATGTTAATGGCTGCTAAAGGGGAATGAGAGACAGGAGCATTCGGCCTTTAGGTAACGCGCACGCTGCGATCCCCATTAGCAGCTATTCGCATGTACATTGAGCACAATCTGAAAAGAAAGGGCTGCCAAGTTATACTTGCTGGGTGTAACCTTCTTGGTTTTAGAAAGGTTTAGCGAGCGTTGGGCCACATAGCCATGAATACAGTGAACTAGTATATACCATGAACTCGAGGTGGTTAAAGGTGGGAAGTAAACCCGAAGCGCAAGCCGTAAGAAAGTGTGCATGTGCCCCCTCCCTTTTAGTCCTTGAAATGTCCGCTGGATGGCGGTGCTTCTATATGCAGAATATATGATGAAAATATGCGAGATGGTGGTACTTGAGATGGGGAAAAGATGCGTGAGATGGGGAAAAGATGCGAGATGGAGTGCTGAATAAATGGACGAATGGACACACAGACAGATGCATGGATGGACGCATGAACGGACGCAGGCGCGGATGCATGGACGAACGCAGGGACGAACGCACGAACAGACGCACGCACGGACGGGTAGATGGATGCATGGACGGTTACACAGACGTACGCAGGAACGGACGGAAGCAAGAACGAATGGATGGACGAATGCTTCGCCGCACTCCCCATCATTCACTCCATGGTTATGCTGCCATTTTTTTTTCTCGTTGCCAAATTGTAGTTCGCGCGTCTAATTATAGTCCGGGGACCAAACTGACATAGACTACGTCAATTAAATAAGGCTTTCATCGTTTATTGCGAGTGCCCAAGCAGGTACAAGCAATGTATACAGTCAGGTCAGAACAAAGCAAGTCACTCATACAGATGCTTCAAACCTATGTGTAAAGACTCTTGATTACTAACAAATATATGCACATAAGTGAATGCTGAGATCACTGAACGAACGTGCTCTCGTTGTGTTGCGACGTCTGATTTGCAAAGCCGAATAACTGATGGCAGGATCAGACAAAGGTCTGATCCTGCCACCAGCTATGCGGCGCTTGCTAAATTCTGTTTATGGTGAAGTGAAGTGGAATCGGGAACAAAACTTGCGCAATGCCGACAGATAGTTTGGGCAGCGAGAGCAATGCAGTTTTGCTATATTTGTTACGCAAACAATCGTGGATGTGTGCAGTTGTAAATCTCTCTTGCTCTGCGATTTTACTATGAGCGCTTTACGAATAAGGTATGTC
Source organism: Rhipicephalus microplus (assembly GCF_043290135.1). Classification (NCBI taxonomy): domain Eukaryota; kingdom Metazoa; phylum Arthropoda; class Arachnida; order Ixodida; family Ixodidae; genus Rhipicephalus; species Rhipicephalus microplus. The sequence goes on along the minus strand of NW_027464600.1, from coordinate 1,982,223 downwards.
ACGCGCTGTTAACAGGGTAGGCACGAGTGTCTATCCGTCCGTGCGTCGGTATGGACGGACAGACAGAGGCACGGACGCACAGATGGACTGACGGCCGCATGAATGAACGCACGGACGGATGGATGGACGGAAGCAAGAACGAACAGATGGACGGACGTACGGACGGAAGCACGGAGGGATGGACATGTGGGCGAATGGACGACGCACGGACGGTTGGACACATGAATGGACGGACGGCCGCTTCGCCTCACTCATCATCATTCACTCCGTGTATACGCTGTGAAAACCTCTAACGCCATCTAATTCTGTTATTCCCAAGGACATATACACACAACGCCATCTATTGAGCAAGTCATAAACTAGAGGTGGCTACATTACATATACGGAGGAGGAATCGACTGATGGCCTAAGGAGCTTCCCCCCAAAAATGTTAGGGTCCCAGCAGGAATCCAACCGCAGCATTTTCCATGGCAACCAAGTATTCTACCACAGAGCCACGCCGGGACACGCAACTGCTTTTCAAGTTGACCGTAATCTTCATGAAGTGTTCATTGGGGATGCAGGGATGGCTATTGAATTTTATGAACATTACATATGTACTTCTACGATACAGCCCTCACGTCATGCTAAGATCAACTGTAGTGAAGCGCAATGTACTGAAATTGATTGACAGATTAAATTACCAATATTGGTGGGAACAGACATTGCTAATTTTATTTCGAGGGAATTAAAGATCAGTGCATCTCCACGAAGTGAATGATGTGAGTGGGCAAAGCTAGGTCCTAAGGTCCATAATGTCTACGTTGAAGTAGCACACCAGATGCCAATATCTGGTTAACCTCCCGGCCTGTCTTTTCTCTCTCTCTCTTGCCGAATAGTATAAATGATGAACAGATGGATGTACAGACGCACGGACGGACGGACAGGCGCACGTAAGCACGGATGCATGAATGGCGTGGGACGCACGAAAGGACAGATAGGCAGACAGACAGGTGCATGAATGGACGGAAAGATGGACGGCGCGGTAGATCATGTATTGCTCTGTCCTGTAGTTGATTACACTGAATGTCGGTTGTTTACACGTATATTTTAGTATTTTCCTGTGCAGGTGTTAAGTTTCGGTACATGTTTTTCGGGTCTAGATGGGAGCACAAAGGAGCTTCACCCCTAAATTCTGGCATTGGCAGCGTTGATCCAACGAACGAATAAAATAATTATCATAGTCCCAGCAGGAATAGAACCACAAATTCTGCGTGGCAATCAAATATTGTATCTCAGAGTCACGCTAGGTTTCGGAACTGGTTTTCAAGTGGACTGCAATGTTCGTGAAACATCAATTGCGGTTGCAGCGCTGTCTATATCCAATCTTATGAACATTACATACGTACTTCTTTCATACATCCGTCACGTCGAGATAACGACGGTTGTTTTGAACCGCCATCCAGTAATGTTCATTTCTCTAGCAGTGTCCAGGGCCGCCATACTCGCTTGCACAAGCGCTACATATAAGCTAGCGGCTTCTCATCATTGCTGATGCTATTAACGCGGATGTTTGAAAGCACAACCAGACCTGGTTCAGACTATGCATGAAAGGAGTTTACTATGTAGACAGAGCCTCCCGATATCTCGTGCCCACGATGGGGAACGGAGGTGTTATTGACCACTTCTTCATAACAGACACCAACAATTTCGAGTTACTAAACAACACCTCATACTTCGATGTAAATGGGTGCCTCATCACCGCATTAACACATGATTATAGGAACATTTATACTTCTGCTGATGGTGTTGACATTTCAGTGATTTTGCCTAAATTAAGGAGGTATCAACAGCCCGCTGGACGCGTATTCATGGGCCATAAACGCATGGACGTCAAAGATATGTCACAGATGTACGCGTCCTCATGAAGTGTGCCCACGTAACCACCATCATGTGCTAATAAAACATTTAAGCCTATCACAGTTGATGCTGGTAGCGTGTGTACTGCGTGCAGCTAACGTACTTCCATCCGCATGCTTTGCATAACGTTCGTTTTCAAGATATGTGGGATCTGCCAATTTTTTCACTTCAGTAGCTATGATGAAGTACCCGATTTCAACGACGCTGCGTTACTTAAAATTTCAAACCCAGCACTATGCAGCCGCATGGGGAAGTGCTCTTAATTATTCTGTTAGTAAAACACTGTCCTTGTTCCCATTAGGAGCAAAGTTAGCTCAAAATGGATCAGTAAGGAGCCGGTAATTTTGGGTCCCGAAATTCCGCGTAAGGTTTGTTTAAGCTTTACTTCTCTGTCGCAACATCCTGCGGAGCCGATTGCTTGCGGCACAATATGAAGCATTCTACTAGTTTCAACATATTATGCATATTTGTTATTATTTCACATTAGCACGACCAAGCCACTCACTATAAAGAGGACACTTGATTGATTCTCTTGCATTCCCGAAATATTTTGCCTTGAGATTGCGTCGCGAGAACTTGAGCGCTCAAGTTTAAGAAATTAGAATACTGAATGCTTCATAATCAACAAAAGACTTCACTGAATGTTGGATATTCAATGAAAACTTGGCAACAGCTGCGATTAGAAATTAAAAAAGAAAAATAAACATGAAGAGGAGGTAACAGACGATTATACGCGAATAGCAGCTGTAACTGACGTTGACTGGATGACTTTCGCTGGAAAAGCAGGTCTTCTTTCCTAGTATTCTAATTTTTCAGTTCCCACTCTCCTTTCATTTTTTTTGTAACCTTCAAGGTGTGGCGGGCTACCGTACGACAGGTACGTGCTTCTGATGCGTTGTAATTTAGGCGTCAACTGTTGTCACAGAACGAGCGCTCAAAAAGGGCGCGCTGCCAAATTCCCGCGATGAAACGCTGGAGTGACGCCGCGAGGTCAAAAGAAAAAGAGAAAAAAGAAAACAAGCTCCCCGGGCACGCTCGCTCTCCCTCGGAAGCGTAGATTCGCCGACGAACCTCCTCACCCCACAACGGCGGCCGAGCAAGCACTCGAACTTTCTAGATGGAAAGGGGCGTGGTAAGGCCGGGTTGAGTCATCCATCGCGGACGGCCTTCGAGCCGTCTCGCCCTCTACTCAGCCTTCACTGCGTATCGCGCCGACGAAATGACGAGAACTTTCTGGAATCTCACGCGGAGGGTATTTAATTGAGCAGCCGAGGTGAGAGATCAGGAGAAGACGGAAGTTAGCGCCAGAGCGCGTAGAGATTCCGCCGTGTAGTCGGCGAATGTTTTGTCCGTAGAGACAAAGCAGGAGAAGAAGATGATTTCCACCTGAGGGGTGACGACTCGAGCTACAGGCAACAGTGTGTGTTTACCGCTATCGAGTGAAGACGCGTGGCAACAGCTGCGTGTGTGAAGCCGACGTGTTTCCGGCGAAGACGTTTGAAGCTTGGAGAGTGGCCACTTGTAGACGCGAGGTTTCCTGGAAGAGAAACTTTGGCGAGGTTTCCTGGAAGAGAAACTTCGAGGGCAGCGGAACGACAACAACGCTGGACTTTGAGTGAGTGATTCTCGGAAGAGTATCATCCAGACTTTTGTTCTGAGAACTTTGGACTGAATAGGTTTCCTATCTCTTTAGTCTTTAAGTGTCTTGGTTGTTCAATGGATGCGACTGCATTGTAGTGCGTATTGTTGTCTGTGTCCGTTGTTTCGAGTGTGGCTGTTTGTACTGTGTAGTACGTTGTTTGTTTGATGACATATTGTATTCAACTATTGTGGAGTGTGCATACTTGTGTATTGTTTTTGATCTGCCAATATTGAGAATATAATTTTGTTTGTTTATCAACTCTCGGCTCCGACTTGTTTTTTGGGCCACAGCCGGCGTCCGCTGGCGCGCCAAAAAGACCACTTCTAAATTGTCCACGCTTTCGTGGTACGGTTCGGGGGGCCGGTACTTCGGCCCTTGGAATTAGCCCGGCGATCGCCTCCCTAATTAACGGGACCCGTGACAACTGTACAGACGCTCTGGTTATCAGAAACAGACGCAACAAGCTCTCACTAACGGCATCCAGCTAATTAACACGCAGACACCAGTTGGAGTGAAGGCGTGGTCACTTGCATGCCTTACACTCCATATATGTCACCCACCAGCTTGGTTTGAAGGTGAAAAAATAAGGGCACTTTTTGTCTTCGTATTGATGACTGCATCGATGTTCGGCCTATGGTAAACCGGTATTTTTACACCGAAGCCTTCTGTATGTCGGTCGCAACAATCTTAGGGGTCTGAACAGAAGTATCATCATTACGATTGGTTATGCGTCACAGAAATGGGCAAAATCCATCAACTCGCCGCTGGTCCCCAAAAAAAGTGATGGCGGCAAAACGGGCGTTAAACAGCAATCAAGATTCGGAGAATGACGTAAACAAAATTGAGATAGGCTTTACTAAACCGTTGGAATTAAACCAATGGCCTCCTGTTTCAGCCTTGCTGAAACATCTGTGTGGAGCACTTTAATGTTGCGTGCAACGAGAAAATACTAGGACGTGGCAAAGGCAGTGACTGCTGCGAGAAGACCGCGACGCAATGGCATATCCACACGAGCGACAGCGTGCCCGTATACAGCTATGGGAGGGGGGAACGCTCGGTTTACGTGCGGGTTTGTCTGTATATATTGAAATACCACGGTTCAGCTGACGCTTTATTCAAGCAACAGCAAGATGGCGCCGATGACCAAAAAGAACGACGCGGAGATTGATGACGGTTAATAACAGCGAGAAAGATGAAGTCCAATGAATTCCTACAATATACACACATGTCATGTCCATGATTGGCTGTGGTTTACTTCGAACCTCTGTGCGCTCAGTAGCAACAGAAAAAACAACCTAATATCCCCTAGCTAAAGCCTCGCAACAAACTAGAAGCAACGATGTATATCAGATTTCGAAATGGTTCAGATAAGCTGTGTTCAAATCTGGCGTGGCTTTGTGCAAGCTTCACCGTTTCTTAATTCAATATAGAGGTTTATTTTCATTCTTTTTCGCGCATTTGTCTTTTTAATTTTAGATTTCTGCGTATAAGCGGTAATTTTTTACAGAGGCTCGCAATGACAAGAGATAAGTCGTTAGCCAACAACTATATTTCGAGTATTAGGAATACGTGAGTTTACGATATAATGGCTGTTTTGAGGGGTCGACGCTGTTTGAACAAACGGTAGGCGGGATTCTGTTTATGTCTATCTTTATTTCTGTCCTCCTTTGCCGCCTCTGTATCTGCTCTTTTCGTGTCGGGTAGCAAAGTGGACGTGTGCCTCGTTGACCCTTCTGCCTCTCCTTGTTTCTATTTATTTCCTTCGTGTGCATTCTAAGCCTCAAATCTGCTTTAGGTGTAGTGTACCGACTTGCTGAGTGGTGGTGACTCAACGCTGTCGACGAGCACAGAATCCTTACCGTACTACGAGTGCAGGGAACCTGGAATCCCACTTATTCATTCTAAAAGAGACAGTGCATGCAATCACAGACACAAAACGGAAGTACGGACACCACAGACGCCTACCAGACTCCCTGGTGTCTTGACTTCCTCCTTGCATTTCTGTTTGCACGCCCTGTTTCCTTAGAAATGAACACGTACCAACTAGCAAAGCTTTCTGTTCTTCTAAGATTCGACATAGACGCCCACATGCTCGATGTCAGAGTGACTGGCAAACCGACAACTTAAGAGGCATCCCGTGGTATTCCACTTTACTTTTCAGAACAAAACAACATAGCAGATGAAATGTACTAGGGGGAAATAAACAAACAAGACAGGTATAATGACGCACTCATTACGGCAGTGGGAGTGGGCCTATGTTCCAACCATGCTGAGCATCGAAGGTATACACTCTGCGTATACTGCTTTCCCTTCCCCATACTGCTTACGCGGTTTTACTTAGAGCGAAAGGGTATGAAGTGTAGAGATTAACAGGTGCTCTGGTTTTCATTCGCTTATTCTTTCAACAAGATTTTCAAAGAAAGTATTAATAAAAAGTGCCAATGAATAATTAGTAAATCGTAAAACGTTGACCTACGTCTTCACAGGCTACTTCAAAGAAGCGTGGACAGCCACCCAGTACGACTGAGTTTCAGAGCAGATGTCTTGATGGTACTCAAAGAAAAAACACACCTTATTTTACATAGCATGGTATAGGTACACCAAGGCCGTTGCATTTGCTGTTTTTTAGTCCAGTTTTTTATTCACGCTAAGCCTGCTATTCTGAATAAGCAATCAGTTTCGCATGTGTAGCTCCGCTATAGAGATCAAACCACTAAGCAACAAAACACCTGACCGTTTGGATAACAAATGCGGAGTGTCATCTTTGTGAGTCTTTTAATACTTTCACTTTGTCGCTCAATGCGCTCTAGTACTAGAAGGCAGTTACTAACTTTTCTACTCTCCTGCGTTTTCCGCATGGAAAGCCAAAGCTGTTAGTGCAAGGACCAGCAGGCATTCATTGAACTCAACCACCTCTTTTTGGACCTACTGCAAGACCTGGAATACTGTGTGCCATACACGACGCCTGAGATTCTGATTCAAGCAGAAGAAATGTGGGACATACGCTTCCATCACTCGAAGGCTCACGTTTCTTCTGTGGAGAACTCAATTCCCTGCACGAAAAACAGTCGTCGTGAAGATGTTTGAACCTCGTTCCTACCCCCGTCACTTCTCCGTCTTGTACTTTATCGCGCTGATTTTCTTCTTTTCATCCCTTCTTCCTCGCCCTTTCAGCGTGATGGTCTTTCGAAAGACCTGCCTTTCCGCCTGCCTTCTCTGTTAGCATTTGCGCGTCTGCGCAAGTTGTTTTTCCTCAGCGCGTACTACACTATACAATACTCATCGGTCTTCAAAGCCAATCCTACCTACGGAGCAGCACATTTACTCCTGATCCGTCTATTCCTGCGACTAACTTCCCGAAGGGTTCCTATCTACGTTTATTTCTCCACTTTTGTATCTTTTCAGCGCTTCTTTAGTCTCCAAACTTAGCCCACACTGATAAACACGGTTTCACCGACGCTTGCTATCCTTTCCAGTTCCTCACACATACATGAAAACGGGCAGGCTTCTCCTGTTGTTTGTGAAGCTGCATCACAATATTCTTCATCAGGGTAAACTGTTTTTTAGTCGTTCCAAACTCTGGTCACGGTTGGGCCTTGTTGGCTAGTTTTCCAGGAACGCACCCGGTTGATGCAATATGCCTTGCCTTTCTTCCCCAGACGGTGACTATCATGGATGATATCACGTTGGCGCATTTGTGCGAGTGCTATGCCATCGGTCTGTTGTTGTTTCTTTTTGCTTTGTTTTGTCTACGTAATGCCTTTTGGCTATCTTTTCTTGGCAGTACTTCAACATTTGGCTTGTTTTGCAAGTGCGTTTTTCTGTTTTCCTGTCGCAAATTTAACATGAGTACTGATTTCTTTTTTTAACGTTTCTCTCGTCTTTGTAGCAAGTCAAGATTTTTTTGCCTGCATTAAGCTCTTTCATTACGCAACAACAAATTCGAAACACTCAACACTGCTCCAACAGGTCATGTCACCTTGGCTTCTTTTTTGCACATGAACAGTTGTTTTCGTCACAATAACTTCTTAGCGCGACAAAGGTCTATAACCCTAATAAAGCAAAAATGGTTTATTTTCTCCGCAGACCATGCTCCATGCTCAAACGTTGCCTATCTTGTGAAATATTTTCAGCTGTGCTTTTTTTCAACTAACGTCATTCGTCGTGCTTGAATGATGAAAAGGTGCTAGCAAAAGGAAGTGAGTTATTCTTACTTTATTATGAGAGTGTACTTGAATACCGAGGACTTTCTACAACTAAATTTATAAAAAGATTGCTAAACGCAACTAGTACCTCAGCGCGGAAGGGATAGTTTTCTTTTTATTTCGTTAATGGTTAATACTGCATGAAGCCGAGCGTTCAAAGTCAACACATAAGTGCAACTTCCGTTGTATATTAGTATGAGCATGCATGTAATTGTCCTATATCGACTAACGCACTGCAGTGGAAGCATCAGAATTCAAGGGGTCGTCCTTTTTTGTTTCAACATAAATTCTTAACTCTTTCGTTACCACGTGAAGATGGTTGTTTTTCATATGGCTCGGGAAGATCGGTTTTGCCAGTTTAAAAAGTATTCCAGTACGCATTGCATCATACCAAACTTTCCACATTGAAATGCTCTTCACCAAAAATATATGATGTAGAGCAACACAAATATTTTAAAATAAATAAAAATGTGAAAAGTGTTGAATTTTCGGTCGCCAGCTGGTAAACAGCGGAAGAAAAAGCCCTATATACGCAAAAAATTTCAAGGAAAAGAAGATTAAAAATATAAATTTTGTAGATAATGGCCCAGAAACAGATTATAAATAATTATTGTCGTACAAAATGTTTTTTTCACATAGAGAAAGAAATCCAAAACCGAGGTGCTGCTTCATTGCTTATGCCATGCAGTGAAGCATTGCATTGTTTGTCACGAGACACAAGTGTACTTGTGCACTCTTCTCAGTAAATTTTTGTTGCCTTGCGATAACAGTGTCCAGGCATTCCAATATAAATGGATACCGGTGATGTGAATAATACCTCAATAAATTGGATGTCTAATGAACTTTGCCAATTCATTTAGCGTCACCTATATTCATGAGCCACCTCACTTAGCATAAGTTACCGTTCCAATATACGCATCCAAGCATATTTGCATTTTTGTGCATATCGTAATTAAGAAAAGACAATATCATACGCAGTTCTAAATTGTTTCACGCTTCTCTATAGTTAGCGTGAAGATGTGCTCCAGGGGCCTTCTTTCCGTTAGGAGGTCCTCTGCAGCCAGCGCCAGCACACCACGCCCCAGCGAAGTATATACTACGCACGTTACCCGAGTAGCTATAAGATTGTGCACAAGGCTCAGAAGCTACGCACTTGCGGTAGAAGACACAACTTGAGGCTGTAAACAAAACAAACCCAAGAAAGGATGTGGATGTCTCAGGCTGACACGAAACATGGTCTCTATAAATGTTGAGCTGAGTTGCTGTCATCCTCGAACTATAAACGCGTCCTCACTCAATTCAGGTGGGGTTGCCAGACAGTTTCGAGCAGAGCATGTTTTTGCAGCACTGGTGCGCACAGATGGGTGCATGACGATGATGTCATAAGAGCGGCTAGAGACACTAGATGTGACCCTGCATCTGATATAACGATGCAAGCGAAACCAAAGCTGCTGGAAACTGCCAGAGAAGGCCACCTCGACACTTTATATGCGCGGGGGACCTTCGTAACTGCTTTTTGTACAACAAATTTTCCCCGACTCCTAGGAACAGCTCTTTATTGAATATCTGGCAAAAATTTCTGGCATTTATTACTGCTCAACATAGGAGAATTGCGAAGCTGACACTTCAATTATATAATTGGCTTGCAAAGATTCTTTTAATTTCAGAACTTCGATGTTGCTGTAGCATAATCACGCGGGGTACGCACTTTTGTCAAATTTGCCAGCCTAGTGCCCTTTTTCAACAATACACGCGCAATATTTTAAGCTAAGGTCTGTCAAAAATCGCTATGTTGCCAAAATGCGCAAATTCGAATTGATTCTTAAAAGTGAGTGGCTGGACTAAATATTAGAAAGTTCTGAGTGCACGATAAGTAAATTTAACATGAAAAAATAGATTATCCAAAAGCGTCAATTTCCGGTGACCTATTTGAATAGGGGTGGTAACAGAAGAGCTAAAGACTAGTTCACTCGCAGAAATACTTCAGTTACGATTAGCGTAACGTTAAGAAATTCTCTCGACACTGCTAGTCCAATCACAGGAAACGTAACTTGAATACTACACACAGCCTCAGCGAATATTGAGACTAAACTGTCTGACTGCCAAATAAGACTCGCCCGAACCGACAAGATGTTGCTAATTAGGTGAGGTTGCACCCCGTTTGACACATTACACACACATGAAAAAAAAAGAAAACGGAATGTTGTAAGCCCGTGTGCTCACATTTGGGTGCACGTTAAAGAACCCCAGGTGGTCGAAATTTCCGGAGCCCTCCTCTACAGCGTCTCTCATAATCATATGGTGGTTTTAGGACGTTACACCTTACAAATGAATCAATAAAAAAATGGAAAGGCATGAGCAATACTAAGAAATATTGGCGCCCCAATCTTTCTACGGGGGAACTCGAGTAAATGCGTCGCAGAGTGGTGGGGGTACCGCGGGAATGTTGCGTAATTGGGTATGGTTTCGGGATACTTCATTGTTATTTCATCTTTATTTTTCTGACTTATCGAATGAAGCAGAAGCTAAGAAAAGGTGTGCAAAGTTAAAGTGTGTCCTAAATGCTTGGTTCCGTCGCCGTATTGAGCGGAGAGCAAACACCCTTGACTGAATTCCGCACGCGTGCTCCACCGCTTATGTATGTACATACTGCCCGCGTTCGAGGCAGATGAGACGAGGCACGGGACGAGCCGAGTGGGTGTGTGGACGGCACCGACGCTGAATCGCGACAAAGTGCGTATAAGAAAAGATCCGCATGCAAAAGGAAGTATTATTGGTAAGGGCCAGAACGACACGCACACGTGCACGATCTCAAAGACACAGGCTGCCCTAAAATTCTGTTTGGCGTGTGGTTGTGTGCATCGCTCTCCTTTCAATGACCGCCTTCGCTGGTTTTACTTTGGATCACAAAAAAAATATGCACGCCCGATTTCCCGTCATGACCTAATAATCTGTCCTAGGGCGAGAAATGTGCATAAAAAATGATACAAGTATTTCTGCTCGCTAGGCTGATATTCTTGCAATATAGCAGACACTCTAGGTTACCGGTTCCTTGCCCTGTTGTGTTTGTGTAAAATTTTTATATGAGTACAAGAAAGCTTCCGAGAATCCCAGGGAGCTAGGTGGAAGGATTAAACAATTAAGTTGACACGCTTAAAATGCAATCTGTTTCCGTAGGACACCGTACATTTGAGATCATTGTGAGATTCTTGCCTCGCGCAGGGGGCAATAACATCAGTTGGAGATGGTTGGAATTCGCTGACGATGCTACCGAGAAATTGCAGCAACGTTATTGCGCGTACTCCGAGATTACTCGGAAACATAAACTACGCAATATTTCGTTTTTACACTAGGAAAAACGAAATACTAGAAATGATTGCCTTGCAATCCTCGGTATAACATCTTTTAGGAACTGCCGCATTTGAACTAAATAGGGGTGGTTGCAGGCTTCAGCTTTGATTGAATACATTTTTGTTTTCCTCTGTACGTAACCTATAAGTTCCGTGCAAATCTTTTTACTTCCACAAAGTGCGTCTTTCCTGTCGCTATAACAAAAGTGCAAACGCTGGATGTTTGCAGCAGTTACCGATTCTAGATCAATGATCATCATTCCTACTGTCCGAAATCGTATATCCGTGAAACATATTTTACCTTGTTAATTTCGATGAATCAGTACTCACTCTTATTAAACCACTATGTATACTGTCGAACGTAAACAGCAGCCCTCTATTGTCGGTGATAGTAACTCGAGATTAGGCGACAGGTTACGGCTTTCGTTTACTCCGATACGTTTAGAGCTATTTTTCTGTAGTGATGCAGTTCCATCCTTACGCACAGCCTGCAAAAACTCAGCGATAATACTTCATTTTATTGGTCTGCACCCGTGTCACCTTACCATGAAAACAGACCAAATATATCGAGCGTTCACTCCGGGCCCGTTTCTTTGTGAAAGCTGTTTAAGATGTTTTGTGTGACGTCCCGAACTATTTCACTTGTTTTCGCAACGCGTATATTTTGTTCTTCGTAGTGGTGCTCCCACCACTCACAAATGATCAACAAGGATGATGTTATGCGGAAGCGTTAGCATTGAAATTAAAATTGTAGGTTTGGGGACCTCAAGGACCAACACAATCACACCACTATAAGGCACGCAAGAAAGGCAGAAGTTCAACGGAATACAGAAGCGTGAGAAGTGGAAGAACTCTATAAAATAAGGTGCCACTGAAGCCAACAAATCGGAAACCGGTCGAAAGAATCAAGACCACTTGTCAAAACGTTAAATCCAGTGACAGTCCGTGTTCGTAAGGCACGCAGTAGCCGGAGACTCCGGTTTAGTTTTCACCATCTCGCTTTTCTTAAGACTCGTTCCAGGCCCAGCTGTTTGCAATGGTACATTCAGCAGAATTCAACAAGTGATTTTGAGATTGGACCCATGACGTGGAGCCCACAACACACGGCCACACCAACTGAGCTCAAAATTATCAGATTGGCTGGGATGTGACCTGGTAATGATAACCTGCTTTCTCGCAGGAACGAAATAAATATTTTCAAAAGGAACTTTGGACGCAGAGTTTGACATACCTATTTTTACTCTCGCAGACATGATACCGCTTCGTCGAGTTGTAGAAACTTCATGATTCTGAAACCTATTCTGCGCTAGCAGAGGAGGACGTAAGAGAGACGACTCCACAGTGTGCTAACTTCAGCAACTTTATGTCGGGATAACACAAGAAGGTTTGAAACTTTTTTTAAACCTTCTTGGAACAGCATCAACCTATCGAATAGGTTTTCAAATTCAGTCTACCAATATGAAAAATAATAAGCAATTAATTTTTTCCCCAAAAATAATTCACAGTACAGATTTTTAATTTTGACTAAAGCTGAACCAGGGGAGGAGAAGGCTTCTGAAGTACATTCTTTTGCCCTATTTCAACAAAATGTATTCGAGAAAATGCTTCAGCGGCAAACACAGAGCTCGTTGAATAAAGGGAAGCAGCTCACTTTCACTGAATAGTAGCGTGGAGCTCAGCAGTGCCGATTTTCCACGTCATCTTCTTGAGGAGGAGCAGATGAATTATATATATAAGCTTTGAGTGTGAACTTCCGGAGAGAACTATATAAAACCTAGCAACTCATTGCCGACTGGAAATGGAAAACGGTCATTTTCTTTTCTCGCTCGAATATCAAAACCGGACTATACGAAAGGTATGTTATTGAAAGTTTCGGATATGTTAAAATGAAGGCCTGGAAAGAATAAAGATAGCGAACTTAAACAGAGCCTCTTGAGCGACTGTGTTTAGGTTTTTTATATGAAAAATACAGCTGATGTAACCCGTTTAATTTTGTATTGTATGCGTGTCTCTTTTTCTGCTTCGTGTATCTACCTGTGCGCTCTCAATATGGCAAAGCAGCTCCGTCCTTTCATCACTGCTTCTGCACAGCGGCCACTCTGGTTCTTTGCTTCTTTACTTCTGCGATTCAAGCTATATATGCGTTATTTTTGCGAGAACTCGCAAGATAGACTGCCTCTTCAAGTGTGGGTCTTGTAGTGCGAAAATAAGTTGCAGGAATTTTCTTCATGCGGCATTTCAATGGCCATGTATGACGCTGAAACCAGTGGCACTGTTGCACACTAAGAATTATTGAAACAATAACATACACCCTACTTTCTTATACACAGTCGTGAAATTAACATGTCGGAGAGACATACTGGTCCTTCGTTATGTGTTGAATGAATGACTGCATGCGCTCTGTGAGCCTTTTGTCGACCTGCCGAATTGCGCCGCGCAGGATAGAGGGCTCTGTAACTGCAGAGAAAATGTATACCCATGGCAATGCGATCAGTAAAACTGATCGCTGCATGTTGTATGTATTAGCACTTAACACATGATGAAGTGTGTTTTGTGTGTGTATATGTGTGTGTGTGGGGGGGGGAGGGGAAGTGCAAGTGGTGGCGTGGGTAGTTGTTTGAATTTTTAATCGGAATTTTTTCATGGTAAGACACTCTCGGAAAAATTAATGGTCCCACCGAGCAGACTTATTCCTTCACTAGCGAATGGTTCTTTAGTCCAAGACAAAACAAAGGCGACTCACTCCTGTTTAGTGAATTTCGAGCACATTATAAAGCAATAAAAGGCTCTCTCAAAAATCTTCTTAGTTGTGGCCGGTCACCCGTGCAAATAATGTGGGGATTCTCACAAACAAATAATTGTGAAGCGTGCTTCGGGACATACTTAGCACGCAGTCCCCCTCACTTATATTCAATCTTAACCACGCTTTTCTAAGTTGGCGTTTGTCCGTGTGGTTGAATCACGCAATATAGTGATCGCTCCAATTTTGCGGTGCACTGCGGCAAAGCCGAAGTATTTGAATGTCTTATGCAAACAGTTAGACAGCGTCTGTAAAAGTAGAACGCAAGATGTACTAGTTTTACGATTGAAAAAATTCGGACAATACTGAAAATATAAATACACGTTTTTAGAGCTTACTTAGTTCCTCTGAAGCGTCAGCGATATGCATGAAAGCTACTGCATTGTGTTTTTATGTGTCTATGATCTGATTCACGGTGTCTGATGGCAGTGTCACGTATACATAGTTACCGTGCTTGAATGCCTGCGAATCCAGGTTTTAGAGAAGAGTAGCGTCTTTACTAGTGGCGTGGCTGTAATGTGCCTGTGCCGCAGGGGAGGAGTAACTGGTTCAGCTCGAGCAATGTATGAGCTAAAATTCATAAAAGTCAGCAAATCGAAATCACAAGCCTCAGCTTCAAGTGTTCAAGGAAGACGATTGAACCTTTCTAGCTTTTTTGTTGCATCGACAAGAGCGGCTATGCTATACGAAAATATTGGCTCTTGGTCTTCATTCCTGCTGGTTTACAATGCTGTTCGGAGAGCAGTGATAATTGTTGTTATGACAGGGTAGCAAAATCACAGAGTATGTTCAGTCAATTTTATCTAGGCCAGCAGGAGTCGCGAATAGATTACAACATAAGCACACTCTGGTAACCCTGGAAACGAGGCGGCTCACCTGAATGCTCGAGGTTTCGCAGCCGGGCAGGTGAGGCGCCTGTTCCAAAATGATTCGCGTGAGACGGGCTGGTGTCCTTTAACAATATTGCTAATAAACTGGAGCGGTGGCTTTGCCTGCCCCACGCTCAAGCAGTTGCCTAAGGCGCAGGAATGCGTCTGGAGACAAACTGCAGAAGCAATTTTTTCCCAACCCTTGCGTGTTGAACAAAATATACCGGAGTAAACAAAGCCGTAATGTAAATGGTGCCAGGCAGTGGCAAACTATCGGATCACATACTTTTGCAATGTAGCATGGTGCCGCCGCCGGCGGACATCATGCGTTACCCCTCTCTCGAGCAAGGGAGGCCGTGTTGACCAGCTCAGACGCAGTCATCGAGACAAGGGTCGTGTAGTGGGCCATACAGGTAGTGCGTCAGTCAGCGCCACCTGTTGCCGTTGCGGCGAGAGTGCAACACACTTTTTTGCCTGTTGATATCACGCAGCACGTGATGTTATTACGAGCTGGCAACTGATAAACATTCCCTTGCATACAACCTGAAGGCAGGAAGTCTTCGAGGACGGGACCCTGCCCCTTCACGGTGGTCTAGTGGCTAAAATACTCGCGTGCTGACCCGCACGTCGCGGGATCAATCCCGGCTGCGGCGGCTGCAATTACGATGGAGGCGGAAATGTTGTAGGCCCGTGTGCTCAGATTTGGGTGCACGTTAAAGAACCCCAAGTGGTCGAAATTTCCGGAGCCCTCCACTACGGCGTCTCTCATTATCATATGGTGTTTTTAGAACGTTAAACCCCACATATCAATCCCGTAGAAATGAAGTGAAGAAAATAATGTAGAGAAGAAGCGTAAATTTGAGAATTCGCTTCGGACGCGCCGCAACGAGTGTTCCACACACAATCGCAATAAGTGGCGCTGAATGACCTTCCCACATTTAAATGCATATTAATATCCTATAAGCTCGACTGGAATGAGTGGAATAAGCTCGACTGAACGAAGTCACTACTACGGGTGATCGAAATGTTTTCCTCCGCTTCTTGAAGCCATCGAAAGTAAATGTTATACGTTTGCCAATGTCTATTTTCTTTGTTTTAGGATAGCTTATTTTTTATTTTAGTATAAGAACTCAACTTTTAAGCCGCGTTCTGCTTGCTCACTCATAATTTTGACCAAGTGAAATGAACGAAGAGGGAAAAAGGCCTAGTGGTGGACTATTACGATGTACCGACGTCACAACAGCAACTTTTGATCACAACCAGGCACTTTTGAGGGAAAAATAAATGTTCTCTCGGGTTTGGTGGCCTATAAACAATTAAATCCAACTGTAAGTTGCACGCTAAATACAAGTCATTTATAAAAAAACACGTGCACGTGTCTTCTTAAGCATTCGCTATAAAATGCGAGATAATAAAAATTAGTACGAAGTGCTCGGCTAGACTGCGACGTACACACCTGATATTGTTTTATACACTACGAGCCACAATTCAACAATAATACAATAGTAACCACGCTTTTTCAAATTTTGTTCTAAACTCTCTTATGCTCCTAGCTCACTCATTAAAAGCAATATCAATAACTAATATCTCGTTAAGACAAACCACAGCTAACTAGCTTTAAGCAATAATGACAGTGTACATAAATAGTAATTTGCAGTGAGATCAGGTTATGGGGAAAATTAGAACCTTTCTAGTCATTTTATCTTGAGTGAATAAGGATCCAGTTCATAAAATTGACAACTTTCCCGCTCCGATGCGACGCTGTTATGCCACCTTTGGTTGGGTGTTGCATTTACAAAGGTGTACTCCTTTCGCATCGGTATGGCAGACACTCCTACATGCGAGTACTGAGGAGCTGAAGAGACCATCGAACACGTCCTCTGCAGCTGCGCTTGCTACGACACACAGCGATGCCAGCTACGGATGGTTTTGAATCAACTTGAACCCGGACCATTTTGTGTGCAGAAGATACTAGGACCTTGGGCATCTGCCTCAGTTGCGCAGAGAGCGACTAAAGCACTGCTACTTTACTTAAAGTCAACAAACCTGAGCGACCGCCTGTAGACTGTGTGTGCTCCCCGAGTGTGCTCGTGATTGTGTGTACCTTCTCGTCTCTCTGCAACCTCTTTTCTCCCCTTAATCCCTTCGCCAGTGCGGGGTAGCAAACCGGATGTGCGTGTGGTTAACCTCCCTGCCGTTCCTTGCATCTTTATCTCTCTCTCTCTCTCTCTCTCTAGTCATTTAACATGTAACAACTCAAAATGGGTTATGCATACTGAATAACCAGCAAAAGATACTACAGGTATACATCGTGGCATATGCGACAGTATAAGGCTTTGCAAACTTTTGTAGGAAAAAGATTATTCTCAAAAGACAGCGTACTGAAAATATTATGACAGGTGGCTCATGCAGAGAAAGTTACTTTCGGTACCCTTCAAAAAAAAAAAAAAAGAAGTGCCGATGGACGCGGAAATGTTGTAGGCCCGTGTGCTCAGATTTGGGTGCACGTTAATGAACACCAGGTGGTCGAAATTTCCAGAGCCCTCCACTACGGCGTCTCTCATAATCTTAAGGTGGTTTCGGGACATTAAACCCCACATATCAATCAATAAAAAAAGTGCGTCAGGGGCTTTGTCTGTTATAGCAGTCTGAAAATGGATAGGGAACCTCGTCTATAGTCTTCATTTTTCCGTTTTTTTCCTCAGTATGCGCAAGTGACGCGTAGCCGCCTACCGCATCGTAAAAGACACACTGTCGGAGTGTCCTCTCTTCTGAGATGATGACCTAACCGATCAAATAGCGGCTCTCGGCTGACAGGAGCCGCAGAACGGGGGACTGCGTTGGCACGTGGGCCGAGCAAACAGACTCAGTCTGCTCGAGAAGAGACACACCACCGTGATCACCGTCGGAAGCAGACTTAACGTGACAGGCCTCAAAGCAAAGGAGGACCCCTTTCTTGACTGTACGCCGGTTTGGGAAGCCGCGATATCGGATGGCTGGATTTACGCGTGATCTCATGTCTGACGTCCTCTGAAGTGGCTCCATCGTCTAATAAACTGTGGAGCTTCGAATGACTTCTCGATCAAATAGAGATCGAAAATAGACACATAGCAAAGAAAGAAGGCTTAGTCCCACTAAGGTTGTGTTCCATACCCTGCCTCGAAGAATGAAGACTACCGATATGAGAAAAGTGTGAAATATGGAAGGCCACGATGGCACGTTCTGCGGCAGCAGCTTCACATCGTTTTTGTACGATTCACGCTTCTTCGTAAGTTCAGCGCTCCTTCACTTCCCGCTCATTTTTTCTAAAGCGAATGATACGCGTCTGTCAGATCGTAATTTGATAGAGCAACTGCTGACAGCTGTACGAGCGCAATCTTTACGTCACGAGACAAAGGAGTGCAACAAGTGGAAAAAAGTGCCCCAGCCGATTGTCACGACACCTGTTTAAGAAGCATCGCAGGTTGCGAAGCACAAGAGGTCCCAAATTTTGCTGTTTCACGTATTATTTCCACTTCAGCCGTGAATTGCTAGAACGCTGACGTATAAACACTCGCTGTAAAAGCTAGCAAGAAAAAGAAAACATTGAAAGCATTGTTTGTCTGAGAGGTGCACGTAGAAGTTATGTACACATGTTTGTTTGTTGAAGTATATAAGATAACTGTTGGAGGTTGGCGTTGTGTAAAACCTAATAAGTTCATTTACCCACTGCGTTTTTGCACCCCGCCGCAGTGGTATAGTGGCTAAGGTACTCGGCTGCTGACACGCAGGTCGCGGGTTCGAATCCCGGCTGCGGCGGCTGCATTTCCGATGGAGGCAGAAATGGTGTAGGCCCATGTGCTCAGATTCGGGTGCACGTTAAAGAACCCCAGGTGGTCGAAATTTCCGGAGCCGTCCACTACGGCATCTCTCATAATTATATGGTGGTTTTGGAACGTTAAACCCCACATATCAATCACGTAGAAAAGAAGTGTAGAAAATAATGCAGAAAAGAAGCGTAAATTTGAGAATTCACTTCAGACGTGCCGCAACGAGTGTTCCACACACAATCGCAATAAGTGGCGCTGAATGACCCCCCCACATTTAAATGCACATTATAATCCTATAAGCTCGACTGTAATGAGTGCTGCCGTAGCTCAGAGGTACAGCATCGTATGGGTTATTGGAAGGTCGTAGGCTCGGATCCTGCTGGTGACAAGTGCTCTTTTCACCTATTGTACTTTCTACATATTGCCACGTTCCATTTCCCAAGTTTTTGTTATTGTCCCAAAACACCACACGATTCTCAGCGCAAACCGCGCCTGCAGTTTTCGAGAATGTTTCGGACTGTAGTAGATCATTTCGATAAGATCACGCCCACTGTGCGAACGGTACAGATTGTTCTCGAACCTACGCCACCGCCAGCGATAACGCTAGAACATTCGACGGCAAGAGTATAAATGCCGACGTGCTTCGCCGCTTGTCAGTTGTTGATCGAAGACCGACGCTCCGTTCGCCGCTATCAGTCCGAAACTGCTATCTGTGCGAGACTGCTGCTGTAATTGGACTTTCCGTTTACCGGGCACAGGTTCGCCCAAATAAACAGTTAAATCCCAACACGAAGTCTCCTGTCTTCGGCCACGTCACGAATAATTGTATTTACATTACAATTACTCCTAATAACACGTCCAATGCTTTTCTTGGCTTCATTGTCAGGTCTAATTAATATTCCGTTTTAGTGTGATTCCTCTCCAACGACATTATTTCGTAAAGTGTAGAAAGCAGAGGAGGAGTTGGTGGGTGCAAAGGGAACAAAGTAAAAAAAAAGGTGCTTCTACTGGCCAAGTGAACCTCTTAAAAGTAATGCTCGCGTCGTCTTTATGCACTCTGGAAGACTGTTTGGAGAAGTAGAGGGCAAAGTGTGCGTACGCGAATGAGTGGCCTGTTTAAAGTGCCTTCTTCTCCAAGAGGCAACCTACGCATAACAAGAATCAGCAAATGGCATATAAAGTATTTTGATTTCTACCGTGAGGTACATCTCAGTCTGTGAGCTTCTCAGCGCTAATGTGAATAGAGTCCTTTCATGGAACGTGCTCTTGGAGGGATATGCCTCGTTTTATCGAGAAAACCGGGAATGAAAAACTGAGACGCGTGCTCAAGTACAACTCTGTCTCTAGGAGCCCTAACTTGAATGTGTAAACTCTACAGAATGATGTAAAAATGTGAACGCTCCTATTTCGTGCAGTTTCTTTCATTCGAAGCATCGGTTCGAGGTCAGGATATGATCCAAGAGCAAGAGTACTTGTCCACTTGAGTCGCTACGTCCATTTTCACATATTATATTTAGGTTTTCCTATTACGTGAATGTATGCGTTTTTTTATTTTCGACTATATTTTATGGAATGTTATGCTTGTGGAAAAGAAAGCAATCGTCGTTGTTGCATGCAGTAAGCACTTGAAAATCTTTTTTTTTATTTCAGCCGTCTTTTTTTTTGGCATCACCATTATTATTAATATTAGATTTGCATACACAGATACACAAGGACACAGAGGAAAAAGGGAGAGAGCAAGCTGACAACTGCTCACTCTTTCGGGAGGGGGGAAGGAAACAGAGGAAACAAATATTAGAGGGGAGAAAGAGGAAAGAAGTTGAGGAAGAAAAAAAGATGACAAAGAATTCGACGAGTATGAGTAAAAAAAAACACCAGTTCAATATAAAAAAGCAGCTATCTCATTTTAGCCGGCACTTGGAAGAACTGCCAGCAAAGGCGAAAGGTCATTTGAAATTCTGTTGCTGCACTCGTACTGTTGCCATACGTTGTTTGGAGTGGAACTGCTGGGTCCGAAGACGTTGCGCACTATTCATGAGATGAGGGTAAGCGTTTGCAGATGTAGCGCTTTTCCGTACAGGTAGCTGATAGGAGTTCAGCGAATGTATAGCGTATTGGCCTGATGAAAGCTGTGTATTCTTCTTCTTAATAATAATAATAATAATAATAATAATAATAATAATAATAATAATACTTGTAGTTTTTGGTGGTGGTGGTCTTGAATTTAATCATGCACCACAATTCAGCTTTCACGACCCTAGCATATATTCTATTGTACCAGAGCTTCTTGCTAATTAGTTTTTTTTCTGTTCAGTGTCGCATGCAGCTGTCCTCAATGGCATTGTGGAATGAACATCTATACCATCTTGATTCTTTCTCGTGAGTTTCCCCACTGTTATTTGCCCTTCTTCATTCTCTTTATTAGTGACGTTCTTGAAGTGATTACTCTTAAAGCTTTTACTCCATTATCGCTCCAAGCATGCGGCTTGTAAAGAAGCAGACCTCGTCTTTATATGCGGGCGTCAGCGTTCAGACCAAAGAGGTTCGTCTCTCAAGGCCCTTTGTTCCTGTTTAGCTGAGCCATTGTTCGCCTCAGTAGCGCCATCAGTTGCTTTTTTTTTTGTAAATAGTGACTGCACTGTGTTTTTGAGGAGGTCTTGAACTATTTTGTTGATTTTTGCCCGTAAGACTTTTCTTTGACGTTTCCCACTCGGCAAGTTTTATTGTGGCCCTGCATCATCACTAGTTGACGTCGGAAAGTAGCCTCCCTCAATAGCACCGTTTCTCTCAGTATGATGGCTTTTTCGTACGCCGTCTTAGACACAGCTTGTCGACTGTCGCTTTCTTTCCGATCATTAATGCAGTTAATCGGTTGTTTGGTTGCCAGGTAAGAAATGTCAAACTGGCACTCTAGAGTCACCGTAGGATTCTTATAATAAGTCAAAGTTACGTAGCGGCCCTGGTACTAGCATAAACACGTTTCTTTGTGTCGCATCTTAGAATGGTGCAAATCATGCTTTTTTAGAACATGCTAAGAATTGATAGACTCTTTGCTAATAATGCGCAATGTTAGCAAAGAATAATAATGCTTTCAAGCCCTCCTCAGACATTGAAATTTGGCTTTGGAGCGAATATGCAAACCTAAAGTGACTCTGTTGAAATCATACTAAAAATCAAAAAGAAGAAATGGTCATAGGCAGGGCGCGTAGCCCAAAGGCAAGATAACCGCTGGTCATTAACGATCACAGAATAGATTCAAAGAGAAGGCAAGCGGGTGAAGGGGAAGCAGAAAGTTAAAGGGGTAGATGAGATTAGAAAGTGGGGAAAAGGAAACTCATGCTGGTGGCTTTTGTGCTTCTTGCGTCGCTTCTTGTAGTAGGAAGAGTCTGACTTTATAGTGCTCTCGTACACTTGGAAGGTTTCCTGATAATCAGCATGATCCTCGAAATTTTGTTGGTATTTCATGTCAAGCTTCTGCAGATGCGGCGTGAATATGTTCGCCTCGTCCAGTTCGGGTGTCAGGTGGGCTTGAGCGTGTGCATAGCTCGCAGGTGCTTCTGAGCTGCACGAAGACTCCCAAAGTCGACGATGATTCTCCTTCCGCGCGCGGAAGGAGAATCCGTTCATCCGTCCGTCCATCCCTCCATCCATTCATCCGTCCGACCGTCCGTCCGACCGTCCATCCATCCGTCCATCCATCCATCCATCCATCCATCCATCCATCCATCCATCCATCCATCCATCCATCCATCCATCCATCCATCCATCCATCCATCCATCCATCCATCCATCCATCCATCCATCCATCCATTCATTCCATTCCATTCGATTCCATTCTAAAAGACGCATTCACTGAGAATTTTCGCCACCTTCGTCTGCGCCTTGAGCATGGCTTCTTCATTTGCATATCACAGGAAGAAGCCAACGAGGTTTAAACTCAGATATTGCGCACACCAACGCTAGCAATTATGTATGACCTCCGATCTCTTGATAAAGACACTAAAATCCCGTATAAATAGCTGCTGTCTATACTATGGCTTTTTTTCAAACTAACTTTTATTTCAGTGTGTTGTCAAGTAAAACGAAACTTAAACTCAATGCGCACCACCCACCATGGTCGCCCATATAAAAAGATGACGTGCAATTTCGCTCTTTACAAAAGCACTCGCGTCAACTCTCTGTAATCGTTTTGTTATTTAATTTTTCATCGAGAAGATATCACCCTCTGCATTTAAAAGCGAACATTCATAGTAGAATTGTAGACACGTGAATGTGGTGTCATTTCCCAGCAGCAAGAACAGCAGGCTGCCATGACTGAATAGGAAACAGGTGAAAAAAACCATATCAGTGGGAAAAAAGCTAGTTATCAAAAACGACTCAAGTTTATATGCAGCGGAGACCCACTGGCACATTTTGGTACAATTGCAGTATCGTACAACCAAAGGTTTGGCTTCCCAGGGCAATTGAACCCTGCCCATAAAACATACGGGATTTCACTGGTAAATATGAAAAGCTGTGGGAAGTCACAGGGGTGGTAGTGCAGCACTCTAACTTTGCCAGACTGTTGTAAAAAACCACGAGTCATTTTTGACAACTAACGTATTTTGTCAGATATAAATTTTTGCTTAATTTCCATTCACTTACGGCAGACCACCGTGGCTCACGAGAGGTGGCGCTACGTGTAGATGTCTCTAAACCCTGGTCATGATCAAAGAATGAAAAGAATCTTAGCTTTTTCATGACCGTAACATTTGCGTCACGTGTCGTCTCGTAGTCAAAGCCAGATTTGGAGGCTCGCCGTCGTGTTAGACGCTAGCCGTGTTCTTCGATCGATCACGCTGCAATGTGGCGTACACTTCGTTGCGATACTTCACGAGCAAGCAATTATGGGTGCCTTCTAATTGTGGAACTAGTCAATACAGCCTTTTTCTTTGCCCGCACGATGCGGTCGTCTCCGCACCTGTCACCAACATCCTCGCGACTTTGTCTTTATCGGTTGCCGAGCTCTAATGCATTTCGATCATGTGTAGACTTTTGTGAAAAGCGAAATTCTTTTAAGTGTCATCGTGCAACAATTTTTGGCCGAGGTGTCGTTGTCAACGAGATCTAGTGCAGAAAATCACCGTTACGTTAGTCACGTTACGTGATCTTGACATCACAAATCACCAGAAATGTTCGACGTCCTTATAACGTCACCGCGACGCTGCTATAATGTAGCGTAGCGTGACGTCACACAATAATTTCGTCAAGTGACATTGTTGCTAAGGTTGGTGTTAGAAGCACGCAAAACCACATGAGTTGCAAAAAGCGTTCAAGTGGGGAAGAGTGGGATAAGATTATAACATAGAAGAAAAAGAAAACGAAGACTGCTTTTGCTTTCGAGTCGTTTCAGATAAATGGATGAAACCGTGCGGCCTTTTATCAATTTTTGGTTACATTGTTTTCTCGCCTTAATGACGTGCAATCCTTACGTCGCTATCTCTATACTACCTTCATTAAAAAACATTATAAGGTTTGACTTATAGGTTGCTGACCCGCTGGTTGCAGAACCGAATCGCGGCTGCGGCGACTTCATTTTCGACAAAGGTTGAAATGCTCGAGGCCTGTGGGCTTAGATTTATTAACGATAGTAATATCTGGGGTTTCTTGTCACAAAAATACTATATGTATATGGGGGATGCCGTCAAAGAAAGCTCCGGAAAATTTCACAGTGTACTGTTCTTCAACGTCCACTGATATCGCACCATACACGGACTTTTGCCTCTATCGAAATGCGACCACCGCAGTCGGGATCGAACCCATGACCTACAAGTCAACAGCCGAGCACCATAACCATTACAGCACCGTGATGGACAGAGGTAAATTTACGGACAGGTTAAAGAACCACAGGTGTTCAAAACTGCCTGAGCCCTGTACTAACGGGAACACCAACTTTCAATAAAAAATGACGAAATGGGTAATTTGCCTGCCCGTTGCGCAGCCTGTCGATGTGAAGCGCTATTTCACCGGTCCAAGATACTGGGTCATAGCAGACACACGTGTGCTCCTGAGGTTTTGGAAGCGTTTTTCATTAACGTGAAAAGTGATGGCTGTGTACGTGAGGCCTCGATATCGCTCTATGGGGCAGAAATGTCCTTTTTGATCAGTAA